>NC_057780.1:7265933-7282047 GCF_014825855.1 Bombus pyrosoma | reverse complement strand
TACGGGAAGATAGGGGAAACCTACTTTCTCTCGAAGGACGCTCCTCATTAGCAACTTTTCCCTCAAGGGCGGCTAGCATTCTTTTCTAACCATCGACGTGGAAATTGACCAATTAACAGCAACGTCAATTTCCCTCACCCTCTGAACGAAGGCATAGCTCCACGAATCCGATGACCTCATGCCCTCGGGGACACCCCGTTATAGTTTTCCTCGGTGGCACCATCGAGACGAAGAGGGATTCCTGTTTGCGACTTTACTAACGAACAGAGTACCGTCTTCACGATCCGGACTTAGATTTTGTGAGATCATACATCTACGATCCCGTTGACCGCGGATTCGTTATCGAACCTAGGATCATTGTCGTTAGCGTCTCGATTATCTAATTACCACGGTTACTTGTCGATATCTGTAACAATCATACTTGCTCTAGTCAATATCTTCTCTATTGCATAGCGACCACGTTTAATCACAACGAAGGTTTCTTTCACGCCCTTACCCCAGCGCTTTTCCGACATATATATACTGTATATAGAATATTCACAGAAACACGACAAATAACCACCGAGTAACTTCAAAAAATCTACGCGTATGTGGTAATGGTGCGGATGTCGTTACTGGTCGTAAAGGTTAAAATAGAGGTTAGCCAGGGAAAATCTCGCTAATCTGTGTCAAGCAACGTAAATGGAAGGTTAATAAATTCCGCGTGAGTTTATGAAAGAAGCACGGACGTTGCGGAAGCTGGCGAAGATAACGCCAGGCCAGATTCTGTAAACACTGTTATCAGTACCGCCGATCGTACGTCCCTGCATTGTAATCACGGGAAAAGGATACGAAAGAGCCGCGCGAGACTCTGTGCTATGCCTATACCACCTTATAGTTACGTTTGCCAGCGCAACCGCACGCTAATGAAAGAATGGATTCATTTCTTTGACGTACACGCAAGATTTACTACTCTGTTCCACTGATTTCCTCTAAATTGAACATACACGTAGGTGACGCATAGATGATATTAGAAGACACACTATAATGAGTATAAATCATGTGTAATTATTACATGTATTTATCATGTGTATTTAGTAAATATAGGGTTACCTAAGGCCATCCGATGGGTCAATACAAAAATAGATGCTTATGGTGGTTCACGAAAATATTTGTATATACTTACTATAGAAAATTTTGATGGGTATATTATATTAGTTATACGAAACTTTTTGAAATTTCATTAGCACTTTAACGAGACAGGGCTTGTCGTGGTTATTTATATCGATCAAATTTCAAATCAATTGGAAAACGTATATAGAAGCTACAATATATTTATTGCAAACATATATGTATTTATTTAATAAGGAATTAATATACAACGTGAATAATGGTTACAAACATAGAATTAATTCTAAAATTGGTTTCGCTAAAGATACTGTGGCTGACTAATGTATAATGAGTAATAGATTGTTCAAATACTATAGGTGATCTTTGTGAAATGTATGTTCGTAATAATATCTTCTAACTTCTATATCACGATAATCCTGTTTAATTATCATGCAAATGAAACTTCATAAGGTTCTGTATAACGTACATAATCTATTAACACAAGATTTCTATCAGCGTTCAAATATTTTCATAAGCCAGTATATCTCCGTTTGCGTTTTGTTATGGAATGGAAGTCGTAAACATTCTTTTATTTGAGTGAAAAATACAAGCTAATAACATTGCACGGTCAATAGTAAGAGGTTAGGGTACCGATACATCGAATTCAATGTTCGATGAGGAGGCGCTTTCGAAGGTGGCCAAAGCCAGTTAAAAATAGACACCGGTGTCACTGAAAATAAAGACTGCAGTATACCACTCTATGACACCGATTGCTCTGCTTTGATGCGTTCAACCATCTTGGAACGTTACTTTTCGAACCGCCATCGAACCTAACCCAAACTACTAATGGGAGACTTCTACCTTAGAAGTAGACTGCGGAATTTTTTGCATTTATAGGAAACTGCAAAGTGCAGAATTGCATAGAACGCACATAATATGAAAAAGTATATAAAATATTGAAAATATAGTACTTTCTATCGAGTCTGTACTTTTTTAATTATATCCTCAAAAATATGAATTTGTATAAACATCTGCAGTACATTTATAACTTTACATAGTGGATCGCACTGTTGCGATGAAATATTTTTAATTCGTATATCAATGCTTTCAACTGATCGATAACTACTATGGAATTGTGAAAATTCAGTTCATAGCATTTACAAACGTGCACGTTTAACTAGTATTTTGGGCATATTTGACTAGCATTTTAGATGGTACTACAGCAACTCATTCAACATTTACAATAAAAAACTTTTTTCTACGTATTGTGATTTTAATAAAATATTTTGAAATTTCATTAGTACTGTAATGAGACTCGATTAACATTATTATATTGGTAAAATCTGAAATCAGTCTGAAAATATATACAGAAATGACAAGGTATTTAGGTACTGGAACATATTTAATTAAAAATTCGTATGTATATAGGACGAACAGCCATCTTCAACATATAATAAGCATTAAAGATGGTTCCACCAAATATTGTAGCTTATTAATATAATCAATAATTGATCGTGTAATTCATTTGTTGATTTCCATATACTGACACTAAATATTTTCTAACTTCAAGGTTGTATTCATACTTTTGGAAGTACTGGGCACAACATTATTATGCGGCCTAATTAAGGTTTAAAGTTAAGTTTCAAAATGTAACGCGATAAAGAGTGAGGTACCCTGCTTGAAGCTAATGCGCCTTATGGTAATTGCGGCCCTGTGTAACTTCTATATATTTTAGACTTGTTTCAAACTTTACCAATACGTATAATCATAATAGTCATATTTTGCTGCAGTACTAATATAATTTCAAAGTCTATTGTATAACATATATAGTATATATATATATTGAAAAAAAATTTCTGTAAGCGTTCAAATACTTTCAGCTATGTGATAATAACGTAATACTTTTTCAGTAAGTCGTTGGAGATAAAATAAACAATACTACAACCTGCACGGAATTGCAGTATTAAAATTGACGGGGTTATTACTGTTTTGTTCGGTTCATTAAGAATCAAAGAGTTAGTCAGCTAATGGTTAGAGCGAATTGACGCTGGCGAATAGTTAATCATGTTATGATAGACACTGCCAAGCCGGACGAAAATAAATCGTCCCCCTCACTCGTTAAGCGTATCTTAACGATGCGAAATATTTGATTAGAAAGAGCGCGAAGGTTCTGCGGTCTCGCACGCGCGTACAATACGATCCGTTTTCTTCCATCTCCATCGAATTCCTCTATCTAGAGATGAATCCTTGGAAACGATAAGAAAGTTACTACAAATCCAAGGGCTCACAACAGAAGCAGTCTCTGTCCATGTTTGTCTGTCTCCAGGAGGGCTAAAGAATAATCTAACCTCTTAAATTTCTGTTCGATATATTTTATATTTTTTAAACAAAATATTCATTGCATTATATAATTTCTATAGATGAAGAACATGATAAGTTACATTTTCCATTTTGCATAGAGAAGCAATTTTTAAGTTTGATACATTGTTAACCAATCTTATATCAAAACTATCTTTTTATTTATATTTATTTTTATTTAATGTTAATGAAATTTGTGAATGTTTTATAGAACATATGTAAAATAAATTAGTAAAATGAGTCACTGAATATACACAGACACTGAAGCGCGTTATTTTCACAGTGTTGTAAATTCTAAGAGTACTGCCCGGCCAGCAAACATCAGGCCCAATTTCGTCAAGTCCCTCCGCCATTTCCAATTTACGAGGAACGTTCGTTTATTCCCGGAAGTAGCGTTTTTTGATGAAACTGGACCGAGTCTAGTAAATGCGTATATCACGAGAAGAGAAAAATTTCGAGGAAAAATTCGATCATTCCTTGGTTCCATCTGTGACCTTCCAAGCGCGCAATTTTCGAAGAAACTCTCGAGAACACACGAGGAGTGAAATCGGCGTGCGGCGAAAAATAGCGCATTTAATTATAGGTCAAATGCGAGATTCCGCGGGGCAGCTGTTTAAATAGCTACGCATTCGATGGCCGACAACACTTTTGCAAAAGACTTGCTGTTTGATGAAAACACGCCTCAACCCTTCGCGGTTCTACATATGTCTAAATACATTCTATTACATTCTACGTCATTCTGTTTTACTCCATTTTATTCTATCCCGTTCGATTCTTCTCAACTTTAATACAACAAATGCGTTCTTTATGTTCCAAATTAATCTAATAGAGATGATACGAAATGAATGAATATATGGAAATATAAAAATTCATTTAAATTATGAATAGATTATCAAAATAAATAATCGAGTATGAACTGATTGAGATAAAACGTCAAATGGTGCTTGGACTGCGAAGGATTATTATGTACACCAATTTTGTCAATATGTACAGCAGATTCATCGATTCAACGTGCCGTTAAAAATCAAAAGTAGCGATGATATTTAAGGATAATGTAGATCACCTCAAAGTCACTCGGAATTATTGAAATTTTAATAGCTTCGATTCGTTGAAACGTACCTAATAAAGATGTCGATCGCGTCAAATTAAATAAAGAATCTTTCAGCAGAGGGTACAACTAATCCCATTTTCAAAGAGAAGTTATAGATGCCCATAAACTTAAACGTCCTTTCCTCGTTTTTGTTTCCGATCCTATCGGTTCCGAGATCACGGGACGATGAAAACAATGTGCTTGGGTGAGTAATCCTTCCTATACTTCCGACGGCTAATTGTAAGGGAGAGCGTGAGCGAGAGAGAGATAGAGTTATAGGCGACGACAGGCGTTAAACAACGACAGAGAGAGCCGCACGCCTGCTCGCTGAGACACTGTTAGTCATACGCATACCTGCCTACTTAGGGAATTCGAAGCCAAGTATGGCAAGACCTTGCGTTATCCAAATTGATGGTTTTGCAGTTACGCGGCGCTTTCATCGCTCCTGAATCCTTTGTTGCGACAACTGTTTGTTAACCGCAATTTAGATATTAAGTATGTTTTATAAATGTCCGTTGCGTTAATTTTTAAGATTTACTATTGGGAAAAAGCACATCAAATTTCAGTTTGGAATGAATTTGTAGCGGCTTATTATGCTTACGTTATCACTGGATCGTAATGTTATCGTGTTGTGATAACTCTAGATTTTGTTGTTGGGAAACGGCGAACATTTTATAAATGAGTAATTGAATTGAGTTTAGTAGTAATCAATATGTATTTGAATTTAGTATAGAAAAGACAAATAGTTCTATGAGATAATAAGTCTCTTATTAAGTCTTGTTAATTCGCCAATTGAGAAACGAATAGATACATCGAGTAAAATACAACTAACTGACAAGAACAAAGAAATGGGTATGGAGAATATAAAAAATACTTTTCCAATGTGAAAAATTTTAAATATAGGAAACTTAATTGTAAGCCTAAAACGCGAATGTTTGAATTACTTGATGAAATAAACGGACTTAATGCAAAGTGGAACAGCGCTTTTCTGCATTATTGGTGGATCTAGCCTGATGTTGCGCACGATGTTGCACAATCTTGTCATAGCGGAGGATTGCTTGCGACGCATCGTTGATAGGAGCATTCAACTCGCGATAAGATAATGTTCGTGATTAATCGCTTCAGGTCCAATCTGCGGAGTCGTTCGCGGGGACGAGCATGTCAATCTGCGAACTACGCGACATAGTCGTCTCTTGACTATTAAAATACGAGCGTGGCCCAACATCTTCGAACGAAGACGTTTTTGGAAACATGGCTATCGGATGTCAACAGTCACAAACCACCATATTTATGGACCGAAACAAGGGTCGTGCACGGTCGATAAATCTGTACACAAAGGCTGCTCTTGGACAAACCTTCCAACATTTCCGAGATGAAAGATAAAAATATATCTTAAACAATTATTTTTGGAAAGCTGCTTTTAAATTCTGTAACATTTAATATAAAAAAGATCATCTATAAAATTCGAATGCCACGAACTTTTAAGAATGGATATAGTCTTGCTCTTTTACTTGCAGAAGAAAAAAAAATGGATGGTCACCAAGTAAATTCGGAAGAAAGAATTCCTAACCAGCAATCTTAAAGAATTATGTATGTATCTTTTAAAGAGGTTTATCCTTCCAACTAAACTCTACAACGCTTGCTTGAACGTGGATGATCTTATTTATGTCGGTTTATCGGAAGATCTCGCGAGACATCAGCCGCGGTATTAGTTCGCTGGTAGTTCGGTCGATTCTTCGACGAAATATGTAGGTTGTATTTCCCCTCTAGGGGCGCGTGTCAGTGTGCACGACGGCACGTGCGTGAATGCGTGTGTGCATAGCCACAAAGAACACGCATGCGTGCAGACACAGTGGGATGGATGCCATTGGACGATGGCTGCATCGCATCTCCCAACGGCTTCTCCCTTCAGGACTCGGAGTCACGGTTTTACGCGTTTCCTCGACTAATCAAAGAAACGACCTTTTTCTAGGATTAATAGTTCGTCTCGAGTTCCTTTTGCCACGCTACATCGTCCTGCTTCTTCGTAAGCAGTATTTAACCATGAAACGATGCTACGCTCATTTCCATGACAGAGTGTGCATTGTAATATATTGTTAAGCGAAACGAAAGCAAAAGTTCCATAAAGTCGTTAGTATATATTTTGTTGAAACACAGACAATGTGACATTTCCAAAGCGCACGAGGTTGAAAAGTCAAATACCAAACGAATTTTAGTTTGATTCGTTCGAACGAACCTTTATCAACGCTTCCATAATGTTGGACTAAACGCGTAAAAGTTGAAGTTAAGTTAACGACATAGACATAAGAGACACAGACCGTGGATGCTCTGTGAAGAGTGTGGTCTTCGTTCATAGGAAAACCCCGTTATTTATCTCTATCTCTTTTTTAATTAGTCCTTTTAATTAATAATTTTCTTAATATGGCATCCGCAGTTTATATTTCGTATATCTATGATTAACGTTTCTTTCTAATGTTGCAATAATCGAAAGATCAAAAGACCAAAAGAAAATACGATTTAAAAAATGGCTAAATACGAAACGACGGTGGAAAACAGGATACAGATACGAGTAGAGGGTTGGGAGCATTGTCCACCTGTCCACCTTCATTCCCCCAACCGGCCGTGAGGCACCTGCGTGACGTCACACAAGGAAACAGCTGGTCGCTCCCTTCTTACCTGCTTCTCGTAGGTTCGCTTCACGGCAACCTTCCTCTGTCTCTCTTTCTCCTCGTGTACACGTTCTCCTCCTCTCTGATCTTTGTTCCTTCTTCCGTTTATACCGTTTCTTGCTCGCGCGTTGTTTACTTTTTCCTCCTCTCTCTTGCCTCGCCATTTCGATCGAGCGTCCTCTTCCATCTCGGCCGCTATCTTGCTCCCACTCAAGCACCACAGCTCTCTTTCGCTCACTTTCTTACACACACCCGTTTCATCTTCAGGATCTTTCACTTGCTCATTCATCTGCTCGCTCACTCGCTCTTTGGTTTCAAGGACCTCTCACTTAGATTTCTCACTTGTTCGTCTGGTTCATCCTTCTGTCTACGTAGTCTGTCTCGTTCTGACATATGGCAGAGGCGTCTCTATACTGTTTTGAGTCGCGACTCTTCTCACCGTGACTAGATCTACAAGCCCCTTTAACCTCGACGTCTGTGATACACAGAGGAGCACGTGAACAGTTTTTAAGTACTCATGTGTAAAAGAGTGCTATCCTTTGTACCGCTATCGTGATTCGAGTATAACATAGATTTATTAAACGTTTAAATAAAAACAAAACTTCTATCATTATTATTATTATTATTATTATTATTGTACTTAGAAACCGTTTTCTTTTCTACGCGGAGTTCTTTCGTTACATAAAAATTTACTGCGATATCTCGGCTGATATTTATGCACCGAGCATACTTTCTAAAGAAAGTGGTCGCTTTAACCTCTAACTAGGTAACAAAGCATATTTCTTTCGAAATCGAACGAAATGAAAATTTCATTCCTCCATAAGTTTATTTATAACAAAAAGATAATATACAGAAATACTAATAAATTCCAAAGTAAATAAAAAATAATGCTTATAACGTTATCACATTTCCTTACTTTCCAATTTTGTAATCTATTGATGCAATTTCTCTGTAACTCAATTATCGTTATCTCGTACAGTCATAATATTTAGAAGATCAAGTCCTTTATGGAATTTAGTAATCGTTTAGCCCTTACAAGATCACGAATCTTTCTGAAACGTGTTTTTTGAAAGCAGTGGCGATGTCTACCTGGCTACTCGAAGGTCGATGTCTCGGGCCCGATACGCGTCTATTGTGTGTCTGGCTTGTCCCGCCACTTAATGCACACAGAAATATCCGTGTCCCGGTGGCGATGCGCGCGCGTTTCCATCGTAACGTTGCCGCCACGCTGCTGCGAGCGACATCGAGAGAGTGTGCGTTCGGGAACGTGTCGAGCAGGATTTCAGAACACGAAAGTGGTGTGCTCTCTCGATAGATTCCGCGTCGCCGCCTTGCGCTTCTATTTTGTCCTTCTTACGTGCGTTATAACTCCGAGTAATCCTCAGCGATCCATGGATTTCGCAAACAGGCTGGGGAAAGTGCCGATCTATTCCATCACATATTTTGCTATTTCATTTCTCTTTTTCGAAACTTAAACGATGTTGTATTATCCTTTTTATATGATCGTTTAAAAATAAATAGTTCTAATGATAATTACGAATGAGATTTAGAATCGACAGAAAGGAATTATTTAACCCTGATGAGGTCTCCAGAATTGCGTAATTTAATGCTATTCTTTCCTTAACATACGAAGATCATAGTTAATCAATTTCAATAATGATAATCAATTTTGATGATATATCAAAACTAATAAAATACCAAAAATTTCCTTCTATATTGTTATGAGGGTAAATACTATTATTTTTGCAGCCCAGCCCTATTGGACATTCCAAATATAATGCTTCACTTGGTTGTTGATAAAATTTTGTAGACTTATCAGAAAAGTGAAACGAGAAGTCACACATACATATCAACGACAACACGCAAGAAAAATAATCTGTTCGTTACCCTCTGTGGTTAATAGCATTCTTTGTCGAAAACATAGATAGGTTTGCCTTCGTGGGCTTTTACGAGACCCTTCAAAATGTTCTATCTCGACCGGCCTTGAGACTACCAAAAAACCAATCGATAGTCTCGACGGAAGAAGCTCGTAAATTTACGTGGTTATCGGGTAGGTCGAAACGGGACGAATTTTAAGCCATGTCAAGAACTCGCCGAAGTTGTGCTTTTTTGAAGCGCCGCGATGCGGAAAGAACAGCAAAGACATCGCTCGTGCGCTGTATTTCCAAGAAACGGTGTATTTAATATCGTTTTCTGTTGGTGATCATTGATTCACGTCCAAGTTCGAACATCTGTCTCGCAAACGATTTAAACTACAATATACGTATAGCTACTATTCTTATCGTATGAAGTTACTATTGTCACAATCGATACGGCTGTAAAAAATCATATCGATATTTCGCCATGTTTAGATCAGTGAAATAACTCAGTTGCTACAGTGTGCTTCGTAGAAACGATAAGGAAATTCGTTATCCACACGTGTCGCGTTAAAAAACAATTTTTAATTCCGTAACGATTCCTTTAATTCTAACATCTCTTCGTGTTCTTCGAAAATCACTTCTTCGATATGATGAAATACATATATATATCAGTCTTTCAGAAGCTAAGCTGACTAACTTCACGTTTTATTAATTTCTTCATTTCTTAACACTTATTTACTTCTTGATAAATAAGTAATATTACTGCGCTGTAGGCTACAGACTTCTATCACAAAATTGTAAAATTTTACATTAAGCAAATAAGCGAACAACTTCTAATTTGTAAAATTTACTTGTAAAAGTTCATTTGTTTCATTATTAAAGTACTTCCCATCGTGGGAAAGAATCTACTGATATTTATAATTTGTTATTTACAACACGTAAAACTTCGTTAATAATATTGCATTGTACAAGAGAACCCTATAAATTATTTCTAAATAGAAAACAATTGGTCAGAAGTCAGAGTATAAAAACTAGGGAGCAGCTCGTTTAACTCGAAAATGTGGCACATGTTATTCGCGTCGTGCATCTTCGTTCAACTTTTATGTCACCGTCCTGGTCGATGTTCCTCTCCTCCTGCAGGGTTCTCGCGTTAGATAAACAAAGAGAAGTCGTGCTGACGGTAGTAGAGAGAGAGAGAGAGAGAGAGAGAGAGAGAGAGAGACACACACAGAGGCAATAGAGGAGGGGGCAAAGAATCGTAGCTTCATTTTCGTTCCGCTCGTGCGGCACTCGTTCCTCCTTCCCGTACCTTTCGACCCGCAGCGCCTCCTTTTCCATTCGTTCGTTCGTCTCTGTTTTCTGTGTGCATGCCCGAGGTTTCTCCCCTCGAACGAATAGTGCGACTGCACACAGGGTGTCTCGAAAATGTATCCCGCCCTTCGAATCTTCCTGTCGTCGAACCAAGAGAACGACGTTCCAATGTTTCTGGTTCGTTGATGGAAAAATTTCGTGCAACGGTTCACCGAGTTTCTTTCTGTTTTAACAGATTTTCCTTGTGTCACGTTCGTAGGGGATTCCTCGAACACGAAAAATTTTCGCTATGGCAGGTTATAATTGAATATTTCGAGGAAATGAATTTCTTAACCTACATGTACTATAAATAGCTTAACCTCCACATGCATGTTAAGTTTAAGAATCCTATTTTATCGTTTAGTAGTTTCACCAATACTTGGTAATTGTCACGCAATTAATACTTCAATTTAGAACTTTGTATATTTTCAAAGAGAAAGAAAAGAAGATGTAACTTTACCTGAGTCGCTATATTCATAAAACATTCTCATTGACTGGTAACCTAATTTCGTACGCGTACGAAGAAGGAACGAATTTTACGAGCGGCCTGTCAGAAATAAACGTGGAAAGGGTATTCGAAAGGGTTCGAAAGCAATTGCAACGCTATCTTTGGAGCTCCCTACTTCCCGAACGCCTCTTGTGCATCCGAGTAGAAGAGAGCCGCGTGTATGCGTGTAAACGTCACGTGTACACGCATACACGCTTGTGTCCTTTTGCATCGCGTCGTCGTCGTTGACGTCGTCATCGAGGGACGTGGACCGCCTCGTTTCTGAGTCGGAGCCACGTTAAAACTACAGTTAATTCTCCCGATAGGCGCGTGGCGCTGCTGAACACCGTCTCTATGTAGCGTAAACGCGACATACATGACGAGTCTGCTTTGATAAAAGCATCGCTCCCTAAGTGATTTTCAATGCGCGATACAGTGACTCTCAAACTTGTTATTTTTTTCTTCGAAAAGATATTACGACTTTTTCTTAAAATAAATGTACAAATACGTGTCTCTGTTCGATCATTGCCAACGATAAGAAGTTTCTTAAGAATCGTAGTTATAACCTTTCGAAGAATCTTATTTACATTACGATAAATTTATCGGTACTCGATAAAGAGTATTTTCCAGAAAAAACGTCTTGATTTACCTCGATCTTTCCCGTAAATATTCCTCGAATAATTTACCATATTAATCTCCTTATGTAATCTATCAATCGGATTGTTCTGCCTAGAAACTTCTACAATCGTAAAATTAAGAATCCATACAGACAAATTGGTTAATTCGCTTTTATTTCTTGAAAATCTGAACATAATATACATATTTTACTTTTAATGGAGATAAAATGATACGTAAAGAATTAAAGGATTTCTAAATAAGGAAATTGCTGTAAGCTCGACTTCTCCAGTCAATAGGTTAATTGAAAAGTACAAAGAATATTGAAGATAGTTAGAACGTCGATTGCAGCTTGTCATTCGCTTGGTAAGCGGTATTGGCCAAACAATTCCCAGGAAATAGTTAAACAATACCGTTTAACTGCGTGTTCGGGTTGCAACACACGGTGGATCGCGATAAGAAGCACGTCCTTCGTATACTCGAAGCGACGAAACAGAATGGATCTCCGGTTCTCGGAGCGGATCACGAGACACGCTCAATTCACATCTGTGTTCGTACGAATCCCACTTTGAGGCCGAACTGTAATCGCGATCGCTTCAATTCCCCACTACGTATCTGTTTTAACTAAATAACGTCTGGAGAATCGCCTCGGCCAACTCCGTCGCGCCACACGCGCGTGCACGCTGACCTATGGAATAATTCGTTCGAATAAAAAAGTTCCATCGGTCAAGTACCGAACGGAGAAGTTAAGAAGAATAGTCGGAAACCATTTATCCTGTATTAAAAATCGATCGAACATCGTAAATAGAAATATCGTATCCCTAACGCTAAATCTAACCTAATGTGTGTTTGAATACACTATATATAAACAATTGTAACTATAGCGGTATATAATCATATTCATTCTTATACATATATTGTTAATAATAATCCAATTGAAATACATCATTTTGGTAGATTTGATAGTCTAAAATCGACCCTAGAACGACAAGTTGTTAGAAGATTCGACGTCAATCCATCGTCAACCTATTGACGTCAACGATTAAATACAATTATTTCCTGATACAAGACCAGAACACTGGCCTTCTGCAAAAGTATTTTCTTGAAAAGAACAAACGTTTAAAACTTCCTGGCTATTTCTTGGCTCTTTCCTGAAACTCCTAAGAGGCCGATATTTATAAATAAAAAATAAGATAATCGGTAGACGGTAGGTGGCCATAATTAGAGAATACAGATTATTCTATGCACGATGTCCTTATTAGATACAGATGTAAGAAAGGGAATCGCGGTCGAGATTGATGATGCGACTAAACGCTGTTACAACGGCTAAAGTCAACTAAAGCGAAGTTCGAGCAGGAGTGGGGAGGTTAGTTTGCTGGTCGCGTGCCACAGAGACATACGTAAAGCACGGTTGTGACGCAGTCAGGTGGGCCTCACCCGTGTGTCGCAAAACACAGCCGGGACACGATACACTCTTGTAATCTACATCTGTCAAGCTGCCAGGTTAATTGAATGAAACTGTTAAGCGGCTCTAAACCTATGAATGTTCCATGGAATAAACGTGACCACGAACAACAATTCTTCTAAGAAAATAATAAGTAACCATAAACCATAGACAATTTATACGTAAGTAGATAGGAATCTCTAAGTGAAAAATCGATCTTTCTTTGTTCGTTTCGAAAAATCTGTCTAAACTTTGCCCTTTTTATTCTTTTATCTTTCTCTATTTTTACAAGTTACGCCAGCTATAAGGAAAATTAATTAGGCAAATGAAATGGCCGTTAAATGGCAGGATATCGATAGACATGATTATTCCGGAATTAAGCAAAGTCGACCGAACAGTTTTTAACTACTGCACGACTGATAAGCGTAATTGAAATTGAAACTCGAACGGAAATCTGTTTGCCCAGAGTTTCTGCCAGTGTAGACGGACGCCGGCGACTCGAAATCGCGCGTATAAAGCCTCTCGGCCCTTTTTGATCTTACGCAATCGAGACACAAAGACAACCCCTTTTAAGCGGAGCAAGCCGGATTTTTCTCTGGTCGGGGTGTGCCAATCTCAATGCCGTCCTATAATAGAAGGGTGCAGAATTACTTACGTTCGATAATGGTTCTTTCTATGGCCGTCTACCACCGTCGTGCGCGATCGATATTGTTTTATTTCGTGAAACTTCTTATTTTCCCTATTTTCCATCTATCTCGTTTATTACGTAAAATTTTCTTTCCTCGTCTTTTTTCTATCGCTTTTCCATTCAAATTGATCAAACGAAACGAATCGCCAGGGATCAATCCTTGAACAATTAATTAACGCATGCACGTAACGATCGAATGTGGAAGGGAGGGGTGGAAAGTGATTTCCCGGAAAGATCGAGCGTCCTAGCGCAAACAAACCGTAGAACCATTGCCGGGATCCTTCACAAATTTACTGGCCCTTTTGTAGCCACAGATGTCGGAGGGGAGAACTGTACATCAATCTGTCCACGACCGGTATAACTGAGTTTATTCACGTGCTACGACCACTCTGACGACTGTGATCCTATACTAGAGAATAACACAATCCCTATACATATAACCTAGAAAAGCTAGGGAAAAATAAAGCAACAAGCAAGACAAAGTTTAGAGAAATTTTTCAAAAAAAAAAAAAAAAGAAAAAGAAATCTAACGAGCAGGATTGGGACTTTTTTAAAATAACAAATGAATGAGCGATCGATCGTTAAATTAGGTTGGGTAAATATCGATTAGGTTAACTCGGGACTACTTCCAAGGTCTATGTATAAACGATCGCGAACAAGACAACGTTTAGGGAAATTTTTCGGCAAGAGGCAGAGAAGGCTTCGTTTGAAATAAATAAATAATAAATGAAATTGAACGAGTAACAATTAAGTTTACAGGACGTTATTTATCCTCGGGTCTATCAGTCATCAACGCAAGGATAAGAAAGATAAAAGTAATATGAAAAGTATGAAGATAGCTAGATAAAAATAAGTACGTGATAAAAATTTGTCGATAAAGCAAAGAAGAAAGAGTTTCGCCGATACAAATAAATAATAGAGCGAGTTAGGTTAATTCGGCTCGCCTTTTGGGGTGTACAAGTGACGCAACCCCTTTTAGTCGACCCTCAAAATTCACCAGCCTCGCTAGAACAAAGCGATCATGCTCGATTTAATACGGACACTAGAGTTCGCCTCGTTCCACGTTCGAAATTGTCCAAACAAGCACGCAGATTCGTTAAAAACGGAACCAGATAGACGTAATCCCGAGTAATATCGTACCTAGAAGCGATTTTAAACGTGTGCAACGTTGCGCGTATGTGTACGATCGAACAAGATATTTCCTGGTCTCTACAAATTTCCCGTTGCTTTCCCAAACACCGAAAATAGTCGGCCACTTATTTCTGGAAGGATTACCGCGACCAAGGACTGGCGCAAGTAACTGGAAACCAAAGAGACCTCCGTTACTGAGGGACAAGTTTGTCAATGAGCCCAATTTAGACGGTAAATCAAAACGTCTATAGCATACTCAAACTATATAGATATACCTGTATTTTGGGATCTCGACTTTAAGGTTAGCTGCTTCCAGCTGGCCGGCTGTTTATTTTTGTGTAATTTCGAAATTCTGAATGACAATGACGGGAAGATGAATGTTAGAATTTTTCCTCAACTTTCACGATTAGTTGGATGGTAATTCGTCGCAACGTGCTGTTGCATTTTTGTATTGTGTCGAGCTCATTTTACTTCGCTATGATGTTTACATTGCCTTTATCGCGCAGAAAATAGACTAACGTGTTCTAAAATTAAGTAACCCGACTGGGACTAACGATATAGACATTTTCCCTACACCTGCACTCTCTTGCATAATAATTTATCAATTGATCAGTAAATTGACAAACTACCTCTGCCGACTTCTCTTTTACAACATAATACCTTCTTATCAGATGAAATGGCAATTTCTAAAAAATTACTTATTTACTATTGGACATTTTTACCGACGGATTACCAACATGACCGACCCCTCATTTTCAGTTCGTTAATTAAATCCTACGTAGAGCGGCCCCAAATCCTTACCGGCCCACTGGGAATTTGCCTCGATCGTCCCTGAGATTACCGTTACGCAAGAGTATTTATTAATATTAATAACTTCTAACTTATGACTTATAAAATTCCACTGATATTACTACAACTATATGTCGGAGATGAAAGAACACCGGAGCCTTCCTTTGGAACCTTGGGAAAATCCCGTAATATTGTAATTTAGATTCTACCGTAGCCGTAATTAAACAATTGTCATTCAACCTGAGTATACTTATTTGGGATCCGTGACAATGAGCTTGGGATCGAGGCGACAACCAGTCGCCAACGTAGCCGCGGTCAAGGGATGAACGTTTGTTTAACAAAGACTTTATTCGCCGGGTAAGATGGTCGCCAGATGCCGATGCGTTTCCGCAGTGCATGTTCAGCTAGCCTGAGGACCCGTTGTAAATCTTAAGATTTAGTTAATTACAAGTCCTTCAAACAGAAAACAGTCTTTGTCCCAACTACGGGAAGATAGGGGAAACCTACTTTCTCACGAACGACGCTTCCCGCTAGCAACTTTTCCT
>NC_057780.1:6440325-6629630 GCF_014825855.1 Bombus pyrosoma | reverse complement strand
TCACGCCAGTCCCATCCCGTTACAACGCCAATGCAACTTCAAAATGTTTTGTATAGCTTGTATAATAAATAAATAATTGACCTTTCAAATATTGCGACGATCTCTGACAAGATTATGCTTCCAACAAATTCTTTTCCGACTTCTACATGCATTTTCAAATCGGTTTCAAAGTTTGCCATTACAATCACGCCAGTCCCATACCGTTACAACGCCAATGAAACTTCAAAATATTTTGTATAGCTTGTATAATAAATAAATAATTGACCTTTCAAATATTGCGACGATCTCTGGCAAGAGTATGCTTCCAATAAATTCTTTTGCAACTTCTACATGCATTTTCAAATCGGTTCAAAGTTTGCCATTACAATCACGCCAGTCCCATACCGTTACAACGCCAATGAAACTTCAAAATATTTTGTATAGCTTGTATAATAAATGAATAATTGAACATCCAAATATTGCGACGATCTCTGACAAGATTATGCTTCCAATAAATTCTTTTGCAACTTTTACATGCATTTTCGAATCGGTTTCAAATTTTAGCGTTACAACCATAGCCAGACCTATCTCGTTAAAATGTTTTATATAACGTGTACAATATATGCATGAAAGTATTCTATAGTAAATGTTTGGAATACTTTGGCGAGCTATTGTATACTCGGAAAAATACAAAAATCTCGCGCAAATATTCCCGACTTGCTTCTCTCGAATGCCTCTGACCTACCCCCAAGCAAACGGGCTAGAAATAGGGCATTAACTATAGGCGGATTTTGCTAAGAGAAAAGAATTCCCTAGGAACGCGTTTCACTAGAAATTGCTCGTTTGAAATATAGAACGGTACGCGGTTTTATTAAGCAGAACGCTTACTAGTCCGCGCGGAACGTGCGGCTCGGTCTTTCACGCGGTTACGTGAAATTCCTGGAATCGTTCCGTTTCCTCCGCTGCAGTGTGGAACGCGGCGTTCCTCTTCCTCACGGCGTGAAAGTAAATTCGATTAACGGCGGCCACTTTCCACTCTGTTACGGGGCTAAATTCGATTCACACCGCTATAAGATCGAACCATTAGCACCGGAAAGCGCGTAGCCTAAATTGCACCGCGCTAATATGTACGGAGCACTTAGGAGAACGGCCGTAATTCACCGGAGAACCTCGTACAACATCGACTCGACCTTCGACCCTGTTAGTTATCTTGTCGCGCGAAGTTCGTAAATCTTTCGACCGCTAGAAACTTTCCAAGTTTTTACTATGACTGCAATTAACGCTATGACGATCGATGACACGATATTGGCGTCATGCGAATGTTAATTATCGTACTAACGCGTAATATAGGTACGTGATTTATCTATTTATACGTTAATTATTTATTACCTAATATAATATTCTAATTATTTATTACCTTTAGCTCTCTACAGCTTTCCAGGTATACGAAGTTATTGAACTTTGCAAATACAGCAAAATTCGGTAATTCGATAACGTGAAAATCGAGTACGTTGCAGTAATTAGTCGGTCAATCGGTAAAGTATTCTTTTTTTTTTTTATTTCTTAAACTTTCTCAACGCCCGAGTCACTTTTACGATAGCTAAATAATAATATTTCCTCTCCATTTGAAAAGACACTTGCAATAAAATAAAAGGAGAATATAAATTGAATATATATGCCTCAAACTATAACTCCAACATTTGTATAATCTTAATTTATACATTCTTAACATTTATATAATTAAGCATCCACAGTGCGTAGTTCTACACCTGCGTTTCCTAGTCTTTCTTCAGTCGCAAGCCCCTTTCGCGATAGCCAAATGTCTTACAATCCTGCCACCCTATATAAAAGGACATTTCTAATGAAGCAAAGAAGAGAGATTAATATATACGTATTTCAAAATATATGCTAACTTAATATTTATATAGTCAGAGCTAAAAACTTTCCAGAAAAAACTTCGCGGTTCGTAGATTCAGCCAGAACGAACATTAAAAGAGGAAATTTTGTAGCGTAAACGTGAAATCGGAAGAATCGACCGAAGGCATCCACAAGCGTGCGTCCGGCGTTAAAAGAAGAAATGCCATCTTTAACCGCGTCCCATAAGCCGGCGAAAGAAAGCTGCGGTGCCTAGTTTTCTAAAAATACAGGGGAAAATTCGTATCACTTACGGGGATGACCTGATAATCAAACGAGCTAGGCCGATGCGCACGACTGGCATAAATATTTTCCGCCGATCTATTTTTTTCTCTCTCACCCTTCTCCGTCACGGCCGTACGTAACACACCTACACACGCGTGTATCGCACATGTACAGCCCCTTTCATAAGTATTAGACAACTTGTGGAAAGTGTTCGATACAATTGAAAAAGATTGATACAGTTTCACATCTAACACGAAGATAACCTATTATTATTACTACAATTATTTGAAACTGTTTCACGGTTAGAGCCGAATCTGATCTAGTACCGAAAAAGTGAACTGCAACGTTCACGAAACTTTGGAGAGAAACGCGCTACAATCATTGTTATTTGAAACCGTCTCAGATTACAATCGAACCTGATCTTCTACTCAAAGCTGAACCGGGATGTTTACAAAACTTGCCACCGAAACGTATTATCGCTATTATAGTTCTTTGAAACCGTTTCAGGTTAGACCTAAACCTAACCTCACATTCGAAAGAATGTGAACTGGAATAGGTTCGCAAAACTTTCGACCAAAACCTGCCGTTATTATGATTATTATTGTTTGAAACTGTTTCAGGTTAGACCCGAACCCGATCCGCTTCGCAACTGGTGAACTACAATGTTCACGAAACGCCGGAACAAAACGTGCTGTTGTTATTATCATTTGAAACCATTTGTGGTTATATCTGAACCCGATCCGCCCCTGAACTGGTGAACTGAAACGTTCACGAAACGCCGGAACAAAGTCGGTAGTATCAAAAACACGATCGAAACCCGAAGAACAAGGAATATGTCAGCCGATAACCATCGTGAAGATTTAAAATCTAAACTCGCCACATTTCATATGAAACGAGGAGGTGTCGTAACGGTTATGAGCGCCAGTGTATACACAACACAGCTGTGTTCCTCCACCGGTACTATCGGCTCTTTTTCTACTTCCTCTCTGCCGACCGTTCGCAACGCTATGCGGTAATTGTCCCGTGCTCGCGATGCGTGCAACTCTTCCCTGTTTTCTACGCAACTACTCGCTCGAGGCCAAACACACTACCAACGAATGACGTACCCTCGAATTCGCTATACCCTCTCTCTTACCTACGCTATATTAATCGTTTCTCGATGATTTCCTACTGCCACGTATGCCCTGCTTCCGTCGTATCGATCACACGCTAGCAAAAAAGAGGAAGAAACTCGGGGAAAGTCGACGCGTACCGGACGCGCATTCCCATTGACAATCGTCAATTCTCGACTGTAGGGGCTTTAAAGCGGAAGAAGACTCCGGTTGCACGGAAATTTGATTTCAAGTTACGACTGAACGTAACGTAACTATTACGGACAAGTACTGCAGTTTATATGACGACGATACTCTGTTGTTTAGCGGTATTATTGGTAGTACCGTGTCTTTTTAGCGCGCGTGTTAATCGTACAGACTGAAAATTGCCGGGATAATTGCACAGAAATTTTATTTCCATTTACGACCGCTCTAAATGAGTTACGAACTCATACTCACGGGCCAAATTGTAACGATAAGTATTCTTTTACCGTGCGTCACGTTGAATATGTATTACCTATACCTGCGGCAGGCCGAAATCGCTAACTCTATTCCGAGTTGTTCTAATATTTTTATATTTACAGAAATGTAAAGCACGAGGAACATCCCACTGTGCATATATGCATAGACGTACTTATACGTAAGTACCGAAGGGATGGGACACTTTTTATCTCACTATGCCCCGAGGAGCTACGTTTGAATATGGCACGATCTTTCGCTAAAACGCCGCTTCTTATGTTGACTCTCTCTCTCTCTCTATCTATCTATCTATCTATCTATCTCTATCTTTATCTATCTATATATATACATAACAAGAAAGGGTATGTATATATATACTTTCCTGTCATGGAATTTCGCTACATTTCACTCGGGAATACATGGAAAAGCGGGTCATAATTTATGTTCTATTAAATGTACATCGTTTCAGCGAAACTACAATGTATTAAGATGGATCCGTATTGCGATCGACGACCAAACCAGTAAACCGGTTTAGCCGCTCGTGATTTACGCCGTCTGTCAGGAGTATAGAAATTAATTCGGTGCTTTCTTCCTAGATAAGTTTGTCATTTATCCGCTGACTATGGGTAAATAAATCGTAAAGTTATCCGAGACGCCGAGTATTGCGCGATCTTTTCCATCACGTGTAAAAAGCCACTGAAATGGGCATCGTGTCGCGTCGTTCGAAAAATGCACTTTTAGTTTGTTGCATTCTGCTTTTAACGGAAAGACATTGAAATTTTACGTTAATTTCCAGATGATCAACATCATCGTCGATATTTAACATTCTCGATATTACAATGTACGTAAAGGGTGATCGATATACAGGGTGTGCAAAGAATCGGGCAAAAGCTTTACGAACATACAGTACTCGTCAAACACAGGCAAACAAAGTCTCTAATAAACGCGAGTTGAAATACCACTGTGCAACGTAGTCGCCGAGTTACGAGGTATTTTTGTCAATAAGACATTACGTTTCCAGCGTATGTATATTACCGACCAAATGTTGAGACACTAAATATTGACCGTAATATCGATCGTCCGAACGCTGTACAGAATTGTTTAAATGTACAGAAACCAAACTACGGAAGAAACAAGATATTATGCAGATCGTGATGCAGGCTTGAGTATTCTTCGTTTGAAATTGCATCGCGTAACAGTCAATTGCGTAGCCTTTACAAAGGAGGCTGAGAAATTGCTAAAAGAGTAAAAGAAGAGGGAACTTAAAATACGCGTAAAACAGGCATATTTAAGGTCGTAGATAATAAAAAAGTTAAACATCTCTTCTTCCCATCAAGTTTCTACTGTTTGCGTGTTACATTCGATTGCACGTTACACGCAATTAGCGCCAAGCTTAGCAGACCTGGTCAAACGAGCGGTTTCAAAATTTCATTTAAACTTATGCACTCCTTTCGCTCGTCTAACTTTATGCAAATTCTTATATTAAGAGAAGTCGAGAAACCGATTGATCGGTTAACGTAAGAACTTACGTTGGACGTATTGGAATGAAGTTGGACGAACAAAAGAAGTAACGATAAATGCACAAGTTTAAATGAAATTTTGAAACCGGACGTTTGACCGGACCTGGTAAGATTAGCGGTTAGCATCGTAACGTTCAGACGAGTTTGAAAATTGGAATTTTCCCAGTCAAATGGACCCTCGCACCCGTGACAAGTAAGTTGCACAGAGTCCGAAGAGAAATTTGACGAACGTAAGAAACTGAAGAAGCAAGAGAAACGGGAAAGCCGCTCGCGTGAAAGTCTCGTGGAAAAAATAAAGAAGGAGGAAACGTCGGAGGAATTCGCGGAAACGCTGGAACAAAGTAGCCGAGGTAGCCATTCAGCAAAAGAGAAAAAAGATTGAAACGCACGGCAATGCTGACACGCGTGCTGCACCCTGACCGATTGTTGCTTCTCGTCGGCAAAACATTCGCGTTATTCGCGATAGGCAAATACGAGGAAGCGCGGGAGCGCGTGCGCGCGCACTTTTATCGGGCTGGCAACGAGCGCGCGTTACCGCTACGGCAGCGCTTAGCGATTTTTCCTGTGAAAACGCGCGTTAACATCGGCGACACGGATCGCTTGTCCGTTTATGTTATCGATTCCCAGCCTGGAGAAATTCAGGCCTGACGATTAAAAGCTTCATCGAAATCCACTCTCCGATGCCATCCGCGCTTGCTAATGGACGCACTTTTCGATCCTTTGCGAAACTCGCTCCACTATTAAATATTATTCGCTTTAAAGATACTCGGTTTAATTATCGTGTCAAAGGAAATACCGCCTCTCCATTTAACGACTGTAAATTTATCGATCAAGCGATGCAACCGAACTTCGTATATATATATATATATGTATGTGTGTGGGTAAAGAGTTTCTCTGTAAAGAAAAAAGAATAGCAAATATATTTGGACAATGCGTTATAATCAGATTTTTTTAGAATTAAATATTTAATAAATTTAACACCATTTATACTCTCTTCTGGCAAACGTAATACTCTTGTATATTGGTGGATAAATTTAATCCAACTCGAGGTATCTCTCCATGCGCCACATTTATATACGTTTGTATACATAGATCTAATAGATAAATTTAAAGTGTTCTTTCTGCAAATACAATTACGTACATAAGTAATATATTCATAAGAGTAGTTGTCGAATGCATAGGTAGATTTTTAGATCTTAGATTGCTTCGGGATTTGACCGATATAATCATGACAGTCGTGTCTGATCACAGATAATGAAATTCCAAAATGTTTTGTATACTGCGTACAATGTATACATGATAGGCAATTCATTTTAATACGTCGATGTGCGATACGTTCTATATACTACATACAGCGTAACCATTCACGTACGTATGCACGAGACGAGTTAAAAATTGTAGCATGGCGATCATGACAGTCGTGTCTCGTGGCAACTAAAACTGCAAACTTCAAAATGTATGAATCGATATTCGGTAAGGTAAGCGATCGAATGGTTTAGCGAGCCGCTGTAAGTTAGCTGTCTAACCCAGAAATTGCAACCGCGACGGATTCTTAGTCTCGGTTTTCGCGACAGAAAACGGTATTAGCGTGTCACGTAACTGATGACACATAACTCGTGCGAACGAATCGAAACGAGCAATCAAATGAAAACTCATTTCTGCTCGGGTCCCGGGAGATAGAGCCCATATAACGGCCGAAGAATAAAAGCGTGATTGCGCAACAATCGAACGGAGAGGACGAGCGAAAGATGGCTTTAAAAAGCAACGTCACCGTGGTTCGAGGAAGAAAAAAAGGATGGTTAAGAAAAGAAGAAAAGAAAAGAGTATAAGAGAGGAGCAATCACCTTCCGTATCGACAGATCCAGCGACGAGCGATCGACGATTAACGGTAACCAGCTTACTGCGATTTCGGGACTCGATAATCGAATATCCTCGAGATTCTGGACGATTCGAGGACAAACCCAGCTGCCATCTGGCTCCTCTTTGTCTCGATTTCCCTCCACCGGTAAGAGAACCGGGAACGAGAATCACAACAGGCACATACACAAAAACAAAGAGGGAGAACACGAGTGCACAGAGACACCAATGATAATCATCGAATGAATAAACACAGAGTCGAACGTATTCGCGCGAAGATGAGGTAAAAGTAGATAGATAGTAGGTGTTCGGGACAAGCCACGACGTCTAAGCACGCAAACGTGAGAAATTAAACGAAATCACGGGACGAAGTGTTCGCGAAACTAGAAATGGAAGGTTAGGAGGACGATAAGAGCGCGCGGAATACCGCGGAACCGCTGGCACGTATGTACGGTTCCGTACTAGCGAGGACCTGAACGTGACAGCGGATACATTCGAAGGTTAGATTCCCTCCGTTCGTGTGCACTGTTTGTGCCTCTCGCCGAGTTCTCCTCGCTGTCTCTCTTCTCCCCTCTATTCGTCTCCGTTACACGCTGGCGGCGACCTGAACATTTACCTGGCGAACGCCGGAATCGCACGAGGGAACACGAAATCGGCCGACGATTTTACGTAAGGCCCGAAGTTTGAATCTTTCATATTCACGGGAGATTAGTCTTGGAAAATTGTTTCTGGCAAACGATTTGAAGGGATTGAAGGGAGGAGATGATAACGCGAAGAAATTTGTCGAAGTTGTCGATAATATTACCGATATCTGTCGTATGAGATTTTCTATCAGTATCCACTTTCTCGTAATTAAAGAACTTATCTAAAAAATTAAGATTCTTGCTACTTTTTGCCTATTCTTCATATTGTTATCTTGTTGAAAAGTGAAAACTTCGTAACTAAGGAATTCTGGGTAGAATCTAGTGCTTTGTTTGATTATACTTTTCCCATATCCATTAAATATAAGATATAATAGTTGCATCGACTACCAAACGTGCTACAAACTTCTTTAATTATCTGATGTTTACATAAAAATGTTGGAGTATTCAACGATACTAATAAAATAAATAGACAAAATGCTCCTTACCGAGGATGAACGTTCTGAAGAAATATATCTTTTCAAGAAGGAACAGAATTCACTTCGACGAGAAGTGACACATTTCGTCTTTCAGAAACGCGAAAAGACTAACGAACTTTTGAAACAATTCTGATAATTGCAATATGTATCGAAAATCGATATGATGCGTTAAACAATCACTGTTCAAATTCAGTCTCGATATTTCACAATAAAATCATTTAATCTCCTTATTTTTTATCTATAAATTCTTTTATTCATTAATCCATTTATTAAAATGTATAATAAGTCATTTTTCTGTCAAACGATTTGCGAGGAGGGGATTACATTTTTCGTTGATAACGATGGATATTTCTACTTTGTGAAAGTACTGAAGTTTACGTTGATCTAATAACAGCAGTAAGATAAACAGATATAATAATCCTTACCGTAGATAAATGTTCACAAGATATATATTTTTTCCAAAAAGAACAGAACTCACTTTGATGCGAACCATTTCATCTTTCAGACGCGAGAAGACTAACGAACTTTTGAAATAATTGCGATAATCACAATATCGAAAATCGACATGATGTACTAAATAGTCGATCGATAATCTGCGATATTTACCCCATAGATTCTATGGTACCGCACTGTTGTTCAAAATATTCAAATTCAAATATTTTTCTGAACATGACTGGAGAAATCAAATCAAAACAGATATTTGTTTTACTAAATACCGTAATGAGTAATTTACTTTGGATATTTTATGTATCTTTAGATATTATACGGGTTCAGTATATTTTTACATCTTTAACCTATAAATGTATGAAAATCTGCCATCTAATCATTGCACGATAAAATCATTTAACCTCCTCATATTTTATTTATAAATTTTGTTACCTATTAAAATCTCCACAAATTAAAATTACAATAAATATTCTTAAAACGTACTCACCCTTGTCCTTTCCTCTTTTCTTCCGCACTCGCAGACATATCGTTCGTGAGCTGACGCACTAGGGAAATAAATAGATCGATTAATCGATAAGCAAATTGATATTTACTTTAGGTATCCTTAACTATCGAAACATACTTGAAATTTAATATTTGTAGTAAAAGGTATACAGTATTAGATATAATTTACATATAGTGTATAATAAGGTAAATAGTAAACAGTATATATATTAATACATAAGATATAGTATTCATAGGGATATTCGAAAAATTTCAAGAAAATATTTTATTTTGTACTTTTGCAAAGTACTGCTTGACAAATACTACTTCCAATAAAACGTCGAATCGATCTAATGCCTCGATTAAAGAGAAAAATCTAGATCTGATTAATAGAAAAAAGGTGTTTCCCCAGTAAGAAACAGAGATTATACATATTTCGATAAAAAATAGGTTATAAATCTTCAACATTCATGTATCAATAATTTATTTCATTTTACTTATATTCTGATTTTACAAAATATTATTTTCTCATAATAGGAAATTAAGTACTCTCCAGAAGTCTAAAAAATTAATTCAGAAAATAGAAAGAAGGTACGAAAAGTAACGGTGAATATGCATATTGTTTAATGATACGCTAACTCTGGAGAGATACAGTATTCTCGAGTATTTCCTACATTTTACTACAAATTATCCGAGCAATCCTATAAATAAATGTTAAGTACCTGGCATATGTATTGAATGATTTCTGATTGACTGGAATTTTCCAGCCTGCTACCGTTAACTTCTAAAATTTCGTCGACCGCTTCCAACGTGTCCCTGTTGTTGGCCGGAGAACCTGCAATACATTTGGAACAATTCCCATTATTAAAAAAATATAAGTAAGTACTCAAAGAAATAATAATCAGAGTAATCTAATCATCAAACATTTACGAATTGGATATGTGTATAAAGTGTTACAGTGCATATGTGTATACTACAACTACAATGTATCAGAATTTGAATCACAGTAGAGAGAGAGAGAGAGAGAGAGAGAGAGAAGTATGATATAAAAGAACGAGTCTAAGTAGAAAAAGATGATACACGAACAGACAATAGATACAGACTATACAGGACGAACGGACTAGCCAATTCGTTTGTATGTCAATGATTACACATGATAGCATCCTCGAGGAAAAGACACGAGAAACAAAAGAGAGAAAGGGTTTCACAGTTCACGCCTACGTGCTTGACAAGCAGCTTTGCTGACGCTCATTAAACTGCATGTAGCTGATGCTAATTAAAAAAGGAAGAGAGAGAGAAAAAAAAGGGAAAGAAAATAAAAGAAAAAGAAAATGTTTTTTAACTTTACAACGATAAATAAACAGCAGAAGTTTGTTAATGACGCTGCTCATCGATGCTCACCGTACAGTTTGATCTTGTCATTCTCGTTGATCAATATGATAATATATCCCCCTAGATCGATCATTTCTCCTGGCTTCAACGATAGACACTGGTCTACTCCATTACCAGGAGAGAACGATGCTTCAGGCGAATCTTGACGCGACATGCTTGATTAAAGTCGATGATAGGCGCAGCCGCCCTATCATCACCGAAAAAACGATTCGCCGATATTAACGTCGTTACCGCGACCCATTCTTTTCGTTTCCTCTTGCATCTTCGCATCTCATTTTATATATCCATCGATATATCACGATCTACATATACTACTAACAACATCCACGTTTTCCTAGACGTAAACGCATTCTATCTTTCTTCTTCCTCTCTTTCGATTCTATTTCCTTTTCTTTTTTTGCTTCTCTATTTTTCTCTGTTTTTCAGGTTTTAAGACTGGAGCCAAAATTTTTCGACGACGGGTTTGACACAGTTTTCGCTCGGCTGATTCGAACCGATGGAATTGTCGAGCCGCCCCGGGAACTTTCAACTTCGCTAACAATTACCTAAGGCTGTTATATTTACGTACACCGATTAAATGACTAAAACGACAAGAGAACTAGCGGCGGATATTCCTTAAAAAAACGTTGCTAACGAACACGTAGCGTTATCCGATCGTTCCTCTTGATTAAGTACGTTGGTAATATACTTTCGGTAGGGTCTGCTGCAAACTCGAAAAATCACAGGAGGAATAATATCGTTCTTTTTTATATATTTCTCTTTATATATTTGTCTTTATATATTTTAATACGAGTACGAGGGATTCGTAATGAAGCTTCTTTTAACATTCGTTTTAGTTTTGGTTAATACGAGCGATTTGGAAGAGTCCTTGGAGGAAACCCTCACTGGGGCCCCGAGTATGGGCCCCCCCTACATCCTTGCAACGAAGACTTGCTTCTCGAACGATCAACAAATTCAGAATCCCTCGAGTCCTAGCTTATTGATTAAAGCTTTCACTGAACACAACTCCTCGCTTGCTTCGGTCATCCTGACTGCTCGCATCCTTAACTGCATGGGACTGTTCGGGTAGCATTCGGGAACCGCGAAGGAGCCTCGATTCGTCGAGACCGGACTAACACGGGCTATCCTCATGCTAACTTCCCCTCACTTTCGTCGACGGTAGGTCTCAATCAAACGCACGTCCTACGATGGAATTTCATTACACAAGAGAGCACTGTTGCTTTACAGGCCGTCGTTTCTACGTGATTCTGCCTCTCGCCTCTCGTTTGTTGTCTACATTATCTTCATTCTATGTCTCCCTCGGCGGAGGATACTTGCGACATCTCGATCACGCAGGATCAAAAGAGGATTTCACCGTGAAACGATTAACCTGTATTCCCGATGAACGTTCGCAAATCTTTATCGTGCTTAATGATTAACGTATCTTCTGTCTTTTAGGTTTGACTGTACGATTTCGCGAATTAGAAACAAATTCGGCCACCCTATTCAGTTCCAGAAGCACATCACTTTTCGTTCTATTCGATTATTTCCGAAGATTTTGAGGCACGAGCCGTTCGCATTGATTCACTACACTGTGGAACTGACTCCTGAAGAAGATCGTCCTATCAGTTTCCCGCGACACCGGAGCTCTAAAGTGTATTGTCGAGGATGGGTGTGAACCTGTGCTTGTTAACCGACGGCGGCAGCAGCCCTGACATCGCTTGTCGTCCGCTGATCTCCATCCCTCGCCGCGAAGCGGCGGCAGTAGCGGCCGCCACGGCGCCGTCGTCATTCTCGTGGCGGCAACCCCTCCATCTTCGACTTGCCCTACCGATTCGTCGATTTTACCTTTTACTCTATCAATTTTCATAAAAGATTCTTCCCGTTTTTATTCAAATTGCACCTCCGTATCAGCAACGTAAGTACATTTTACTGTATCAAATTCACTATTACAGGGTAATGCTCGCAGTATAAGGCATGGATTGGTTGCCCCCACCAATTCGACTCCTGAAAATGTGTGTTCAAATACTAACAAAACACGTATATTTTTTTACACATTTTTTATATTATTTATAGGACTATATAAATGGGAGATTATTTAATTATGTATATGTATCGAGTCTTGCAATTCAATTGTACATTCTAAAAAATTGATGAAAGATAAAGAGCTATTAATGTTGAAGATGGGAGAAATTCTGTTAAAAAAGGCAGTTATTGATACGAGTTTGTATCTAGGTAGTAAAAGGTGATAAGTAATATGTAAGAGAGACATCACAAATGTAATTTAGGTTAAAACTTGCGTTTCAGATAATGTTCGATGAGTTCATTTATACACGGCCGTTCTTGTATACTGGACGTGTAAAAACGTACCCGCGCAAGAGCAATAGAATAGGAGAGCTCTTTGGGAAGAAAAGAGAAGACGAACTGACAGAGCGCGTGATCAATATAAGGGATGCTAACTTCATAATTACACTCTCTACTTCTGGCATTACTTTCTGCCAGTTTCTATCGTGTACGACTAACATTAACTCAATTAATTTAGGAATACATATCTCTTATCAATATTTAGGAAGAAATGAAAAATATTGATTGTGATCCCCAAATTTTTCCTTTCAATTGCATTTGAATGATTATAGTAATTCTTCAGATGTGATATTTGAATTTAATGAATGGTAATTTGTAGTTGAATATAAGCTACTATTAATTATCATATCTTTTGAATACTTCGCCGTAAGTGCATTGTGCAATATGGATAATAATACATTAGAGTCATGCTTATAGTCGAGATGGCGCTATCACGTGAGTTCTGATCTTGAACATTTCAGGAAATTTAGTCAGAGTGTTAATTTGAATCTTATTTTCGACTGAAATAATGCTGGAATTCAATAAAACCTTGCAATTAGGAGTATGTTTAATATTCCACAATTTAGAGTGCTGATAGAAGCTAAACAGTTGATAGGAGTTTCGTTGATAATGCCTGACTCATTGCTGATACGCGATCTTAGGCGATCGGAGTCTAATTGAATGTTTGTACACGGCCTACAAATGCAGTATTTCTTTGTATTCGATCGAGCACAGTTGAAGACCTTATTGTCTGAATTTTAAAGTTTCCACAAACGTCAGCATTTTCATATATTCATAAGTGAAGAAATAAATTGATCGAATATCATCGTGACTGATATACATCAACGTGACTTCAGTCCTTGGTGAATTAATGAGAAATGGATTTGACAATTGGATTGGTTGTTTTATCTTTGTTTTCTGTCACAGTAGGCAATGTTATTTACTACCAACCTGAAGCTGTACATTTATCCTATGGAGGTAAAACATATTCCAAATTACTTATATTCTTACTATATTACTTCCTTAAAGGACTTCTGTAATTAATTATTAACAAATATCTTATAATTTCTAGATACTATTCATGACATTGTTGTAACATGGACCACAAGAAACAATACTGATGAATCAATCGTTGAATATGGAATAGGAGGACTAATTCTTACAGCTCAAGGAAATTCTACTTTATTTATTGATGGTGGAAATGAAAAACAAAAACAATATATTCATAGAGTATGGTTAAAAAATTTAGAACCTAATTCTAATTACCGTAAGTAAACTAGCTTTCTACTTATTTATTGGATCTTAAATCAGCTATATACATATGTATATAAATTTTTCAAATAGTTTATCACTGTGGTAGCAAATATGGATGGTCCAGTATATTTTATCTAAAAACTGCTCCCGAGGTATCAGCAAAATGGTCACCTCATATTGTTATTTTTGGCGATATGGGTAATGAAAATGCTCAAAGTTTACCTAGATTGCAAGAAGAAGCACAACGTGGACTATATGATGCAGCAATTCATATTGGAGATTTTGCATATGACATGAATACGGATAATGCACGTGTTGGAGATGAATTTATGAAACAAATACAAGAAGTGGCTGCATATTTACCATATATGACAGTACCTGGTAATCATGAAGAGAAGTATAACTTCAGTAATTACAGGTCAGGATATATTTTATGCTTAAGATTATCAATTTATTCATTTATAATTTCTTCATTGTTAAAATAAATAAATATGCTATTAGGTCACGTTTTACAATGCCTGGCGATTCTGAAGGTTTATGGTATAGCTTTAATGTAGGACCAGTTCACTTCATAGCGATAGAAACAGAAGCTTATTACTTTATGAATTATGGTATAAAGCAACTTGTTAAACAGTATAACTGGTTAGAAAAAGATTTAATAGAAGCAAACATGCCAAAGAATAGGTAAGTTTGTATGTTTTTCTATCAGAATACAACAGAAATTAATAACAATATTTTATAGGGCACAAAGACCGTGGATAGTTGTATTTGGTCACAGACCAATGTATTGCAGCAATGCTAATGCAGATGACTGCACCAATCATCAAAGTTTAATAAGAGTTGGATTGCCAATTGTAAATTGGTTTGGTCTCGAGGATCTTTTCTTTAAGTACAAAGTAGATTTATTATTATGGGCTCATGAACATAGTTATGAACGTTTGTGGCCCATATACAATTTTAAGGTAATCTATCATCATGAAAATATCATTATCTTCAATTCGTTCAAAATAAGTAAAGTGAAATAATTTTTAGGTACAAAATGGTAGTTATGAAAATCCGTACAAAAACTACAAGGCACCTGTGCATATAGTAACTGGATCAGCAGGATGTAAAGAAGGTCGCGAAAAGTTTATTCCGCATAAACCAGAATGGTCTGCGTACCGTAGTTCCGATTATGGATATACCAGGATGAAAGCATATAATCAGACTCATCTTTATCTCGAACAGGTATTATATACTATGGGAAAAATAAATGGAAAACGAATGTTTGTTACTATTCATTTAACGATATATCGGTAATAGGTATCCGATGACAAAGAAGGAGCAGTTTTGGATCATGTTTGGCTCATAAAGGATAATGTCTTACCATCGTACAATGTGGATCTTCTTGCAAATAAAATATAAAACATGGAACATAAGATATAATTTAGGACAAAGTAATTAAAACGATATACAGACATAACTTTTATCGTTTATCTTTTTCGACAATGTATCATGCTCTTTTGTGGTAAATAGCAAAACTGCGTATCTACCAACTTCAAACAATTGATTTTTAATTCTATTGTAAAAAATTTCTCCCATTCCTTCTTGCGTAAAAACGGATAAACTACAAAAATTTGCTAATTACAAATGAGATGGAAATTATTAATAATGCATACATACAATATAATCCTTTAATTGTTAAAATATAAATATATGTATATATATAATCATTGTAGCATATAATATTAATAATATAATATTAGGATAGCATTTTATATTTCCATCTGATTCTCACAGTAAATCAATATTTGTCAATGATACATGATGAATAGTGATTCGTACTAAGAAAAAAATAACACTTCCAAATTCAGTAGTAGTAGTAGTATAACAAAGAAACGCTTTCTTTTGATGTTAGAAATTGATTTCAGATTTATATACTAATTCAATTAAAGCTATTAATGTTTCTATGCTGCTACTTTTAAAATGGAAAATCCATTTGCCCATTGACTGGCTCTTTGCCAAGTGTAATTTACTATTTTGGCTTCTGCTATAATATTTGACTAATGAATTTAAAAAAATAACCAGGAACTGCTCTTCTATAAATTATTGCGATAGAATTGACAACGAAGCCAAAAAATATTGAACACCATCTTCATTAAAAAAAGAAACTGTAGCTACGATTATCAAATATCGTTCTTCCATATAGAAGAAGCATGCCACTCTTTATAATGTAACACAGTTTACGGGATAAGCTTCTTATCTTTCTTATTCTGCCTTCGGTTTAACAAAACATTCAATCCCCGTTATATCACCGCGAACCTACTCAGCAGGTATAAATATTAATTTAATTGGATCCTATAGTACATAACTTTTTCATGTACAATTTCAATGAGTATGTGCATGTATGCGTATATACTTACACGCATACACACGAATCTGCCATTGGAGATATGTGTTAAAACCTTATAAAGATGCATAAAAAAGCATCATAAATTAGCGAAAATAACTGATATTTCGATTTATCCGCGTTAAAAAAATTCTTCCAAATTGGTAGACAAACTGCAAATATTCGTCGTAATCGAATGTCTGACTTTCTCATGCATGTAGCCATACATCTCAATATGTAAACAAAGGAAAAGCTTGATACTGTCAGTGATTAATGGAAACAATGGAAGATGTTGCTGCTGAGTGACTTTCCTGATAGGAAAATTGGGGGAAATGCTCTTGTTCTTCGGCTATCGAATTCAAACCACCTCCACTACCTAAAAATCCTTGATCAGGAGGCGTAAGTTCGACGCTTTCACCCGTAAATTCACTATCAAAATATCGGGTATCTGTATCAGACGTTACTTGAGGTTTAAAAGGAGGAGGAATTTTTTTCTGTACAAGATCCGACCAATCTATTGACGAAAAAAATGCATGATCCATAATTTCCTTCGCATCGTTAGGTCCACCACCTAATCTTTTACTCGGATCTTTTATAAGTAATCCTGAAAACAAATTAAAAGCTTAAAAAATCCATCAATTTCACAAGATGAATTTTCGCTCGAGATTTGGAGTTTCTAATTCAATTTACCACCTACTTACCACCAAGCATATCTTTTGCTTCATTACTAATTGTTCTAGGAAATCTTACTTCTTCCATTACAATAAGCGTGAAAAGCTTCTCATGGTCCTTATTATAAAAAGGTAATCGACCACAAATCATTTCATACATAACAACACCGACTCCCCACCAATCTACGGCTCGTCCGTAATCGTTATCTTCTAACACTTCTGGTGCAAGATATTCAGGAGTTCCACAGAATGTTTTCGTCGTTCTCCCTGAGTATTTGAAATGTTACCGGTATTTTTTACCATTTTCAAATCCACAAATTTATATTTGAGTATGCACAAGCTATTTACCATACGTTATATCTTCTTTACATAATCCAAAGTCAGCTATTTTAATATGTCCATCCTTGTCTAAGAGAAGATTCTCCAATTTGAGATCACGATAAATGATACCCTGCGAATGAAGGTAACCTAATGCTGAAATTATTTCAGCACCATAAAACCGAGTACGATCCTCGCCAAACACGCGAGAACGTCTTAAATGAAAGAACAACTCTCCGCCATTTACATATTCCATTACAAAGCACAGCCTGTCCGCTGTTTGAAAGCTATACTTTAGAGACTGCAAATTAAAAAAACATTAATTAGCCTTATACGCACAAGGACGATATAACGATATACAAACTACATACAATTAGGAACGGATGATTCGTAGTTCGCAGTACTCTATTTTCAGTAAGTGTATGCGCGACTTCGTCTTTACGAATAATAACTTCTTTTCGTAATATTTTAATAGCATATAAATGGCCCGTTGCCTTTTCTCTGCAAAGGATTACTTTCCCAAATGTACCCTTTCCCAGAACTTTCAAAAATTCGAAATTTTCAAGAGTCTGAAATAGAAGATCAGAATATGTATTATTAAATGCAAAATATCTAGATTTAGAATGATATGTGTAGAGAACAACACCAATTATATACATACTACTTTTTTTTTCCCTGTACTTTTACTATTCGATGTTCCTTGAACACTAAATTTTGCAGATAGTTCATCAATACTGCCACCGTCTACATCCGAAGACACTACTCCGACAGATCCACACGAGTCTGACCTACCACCTCCTGAAGATTCCATATCAACATCTTCAGACGAGGATGAATGTTGCATCTGCGTAGGCTGTTGTTGACTTTGTTTCTCGCTTGCTAACCTAGCAGCTACATATCTATAAAAGAAAATAAAAGAGGACAGAAATATTTATATATTTTCAGAAATCTATGTTATGCAAAGTATGTTGTTCTGTCTAAATCAAAACCTTATCGCTGCAACCCAATCTTCTCTTTCTTGTTCTGTTTCTACATGAAACGTCCTCTCAATTACAGCAGCCCATTGCAAACCTCTTATGACAAAAGTATAAGGCTTAGGTCTATCTACAGACATGATTTGACAACCACGAACAGTAAAATTGTTCAGTGGCTGTGCCGCAGCTGCCATTTGTTGATCCGGCTTAGCTTTGAACCCAACTAAAGTACCATCGTCTCGCAGAACAAAATACCTCGACCTCCAATTCTTTATATGCTCTCCTACACATAACAAATAAAAAATCATCTTTAATTTATCACCTCTATAAATATCAAGCATTTTATTTATCCTTTACAAAATATGTAAATAATATCTATTCAGTGCAAGATAATGACCAAAGTTCAAACGAACAGTCTAATACTTTAATATTATAGTAATTCTGCTTCCTAAAATTTTCATGAAAAAATTACTTTTAATCTTGACGTTTAATTATTAAAAGGAGGGATACGATAAAAGAGGAGAAGATCTGAGAAAACGAGAAGAGGTTATTTCAGTTTGGACTCGGCCCGATCGAAATGAAGGAAAGAAGTAAACATAAATATTATGAAACTGTTCTGTAGTACCGCGTTTTTGCAGCCAGCCTTCCTTAACGACACGCTGACCGCCGCCACCGGACGCTGCGACGTTCATCGCTGCGTCTCCCATAACTCCTTTAATGCGCACTTGCACACACTATGCGGATACTCGGTGTCCCTGTCTAGCCGGAATATTCCAGGAAAATTGTCGAAATACAACACCGAGAATGGCACGAGTATACAAACTTGAGCAATCATAGATACACGTTTGGCAGGTAAACTCAACTTATACTCTGTGATCGACAGACACACTAATGCGCACTAACTAAAACTAGCATTGCTTCCTCGTATACCGGAGATGGCGCAGCAATCGATTACGAATAAAGAAGAATTTTCATTGAACGATGCCTGTCCACTTTCAGTCAACCTCGGGTTATCGATACGGATATTGATGACGCTTACACCTTTCTATATATATTCTATCCTTTCGGACAAGCATGCGCAAAACCCTTTGTTTATTATGATTTATTATATATATATATGTATATGTATATTATATATATATATATATATGTATGTATGTATGTACATTTTAGCCCTACATTATTATGTACGACTATACGAATGTTAATAAAAATTAAATGTGTTTCCTCAAATATTGTGCATTATTATATTACGTTCCGATTACTACATTTTAATTATGATCTCTAGAAATTATTAGTTGCTTATAATATTTTTGAGCTTACGTAACAATTTTCTATTAATTCTATTTAAAATATAAACACAAATTCCAAAGTCGTGTACTATTCTAATAGAATTAAATATAAAAATCTGTAGATATGTATAGTGAAATAACAACTCTAGCGATGATGTAGATGCCTATCGACAGCTATAGATAACTAATCAAAAGGCGTAGCACGGTCGTAATTTACATGAAAATGAATATCATTTATCGATAAATTTTAATTTTAATTCAAAGTTGTTTTAAATTATTTTCAATATCGTTGTGGTATAATGACTTTATCGTGAATATGTATTCAGTTTCGATGTGTTTTATAAAATTTGTCTACCTTCCACTCTATCGCATCGACAATCACGTTTGTCACTGGGTTATCGGCCGTCATTCGCTTTGACAGTGATTTTTCTTCCCTCTAACTTACTTGTCTCTTCATGAATTAGTATAGAAGATAAGATTTGAGAGAAATTTATAAAAAAATGGTAATCGTTGTCTATCGGACTGAAGGCAGGATTTCAAACCTGTTTGATTATTAAAATTAGAATTATGTGTAATCAATATTTGTTTACTCGAAGATAGTAGAATTTTGGATTAAAATATTAAATTAATGAGATGGGTCCACCGCCAGTGGTAACGGGAGTATCTCCAAAGGAAGGACCTCCAGGTACCCGCGTGATTGTTCGCGGTGAATTTCTGGGTAACAAAGCTCAAGATCTCATAGGTTAATTTCGCTGTTTAAGTTACTCACTTATATTGTTAATGATAAAGAAACTTTTTCATCAATGGAAATTTTAATGTATTTAGGTCTAACAATATGCGGATGTGATTGCTTCTTATCAGCAGAATGGAAATCTTCAAATAAGATCATTGCCAGATCAGGACCTTGTAAAGGTCGGGGTGATATTATAGTAACTACACGCAGTGGAGGACCAGGAACATCAACCGTACAATTCCGTGGTTATCATGAAACGATAGGTCCTATGAAAGAATCCGCGGTATGGGTGGAGGAAGCTCCTATGCAGAGTTTTGTCTGGGGGAGAAGGACACTCTCTCCAACGAATTATCAACAAGAAGACCCTTTAGGTTTAAGCGTAGAAGGCAATGAGTATGTTTATCTAACATCTTTGAGTTAATAGAAATTCTTTAATGTATCACTTTGTAGTAAGAAGTTCCCTGAAGATGAATTAATGGAACTTTTTGGGGAAGGTAGTGGAGATCTTACTAGTGAAAAATTTCACCCTGGTTGGTTCTTATTGCAACATCATCATGCTACTACTTTTGAAGATTTAAGGGCTGGATTGGCTTTTCTCAAAAGAAAAGTAAATTCCCAAAAAGAGGGTCAACTATCATTTTTAAAGGTGATTGTTAAATTAAGGAGACAAGTTAATATTTATACCTTTACTTAGTATCTTGTTTATTTTTTTGTAGGCTAATGTAGGGTCTGTAATGGAACAATTAGATACAATAACATTATTAAAAGAACAATTTGAAACAGATATAAAAACATATGGCAGTGATCCCACTGAAAAGTTAGAAAAAGCTATTAAACAGTCCATGTCAGAGGCTAATAAATTATTTGACGATGTGCTAGCAAGAAGAGACAGAGCAGATGCAACGAGAAATGCATTGTCTGTAATGCAGAGATATAAGTTCCTTTTTTGTATGCCAATTAATATAGAAAAGAACATAAAACGGGGCAATTATGATCTTGTAATTAACGACTACACGAGAGTAAAAAATTTATTTAAAAATACAGAAGTCGAAGTTTTTAAAAAAGTGCTGGATGAAATCGATAACAGAATTGTCATGTTAAAAGCACATTTAAGAAATAAACTTGAAGAAATGCCCTTCAGTCTGGAGGAACATAAGAAAATAATTAGAAATCTTGTTAATTTGGAAGCTGAAGGAGATCCAGCTTGGGATGCTATAGGTATTTGTCTATAGTATTGTATATTATATGTTCGCTAAAGCTAATAATTACCTTTTCCAGTTTCACATTCGAATTACTTGAAAAAAAGTATTACCAATTGTATACAAGAACATTTGGAAGTGGATAATTCAAATGGAGAGGATTGGAACAAAGCAAAGTCAATACAGAATAGTAAACAATCAAAATCGAACAAAAATGATGGGACTAATATTCCCCCAGAAATATCATGTATTGAAACAATTTGTGATATAATTGTCGAGCAACTACCAGACTTATGGAGATTAGGTCAGAGCTACTTTACAGGACAGTTACATGTTGCAGTGGACGCAGAAAAACAGACACCTTTCAAGGTACATTAATTTATCAAGTGAACATCGTAAAAAAATTCAACTCTGTTAAAAAAAATTAATTATTTCGACACAGAACCTAGTACTGTCAAGCATGGAGCATGCGATGGAAGGTTTGAAAAATACATGTGGCGATGATTTGGATGCTGTATGGCTTTTACATATCTTGCGTAGGATTAGACAAATGTACGCTTCATTGATTCATTTGGATTTACCAAACGAGGCATTAGATATTTTCGGAAAATTTATACTTAACTTGAGGTACAAAATATTGTTATTATTTTGTTAATATTTTTTAGTTTTGTCATATAATGAATTCAAATTTTTCAAATTAGACTGGAGTGTTTTCATACTTTGTTTAAACAAACGAAAGGAAACATAGCAACATTATACAAAAAAGAAACTTGGCAAATTGAATATTTAAATGAAGACGGTGGCGTTACGAAAGTGGTAATAATTTGATCTTGTTTATAAAAATACTATATGTACATATATTGTTTTGTTAAATTTGTTCATTTTTGTCTTTATAGCCATATCTGTTTGAAGAAATGGTTATAGAAGTCGCAAAGCGGGCGCGCGATACAGTAGTTGCTTGTGGCCCTCGAGAAGAACCTTTATTTGCTAATCCTGCTCATCATCTTCTATACTATCATTCTATCCAGGCACTGTTTACAACGTTCACACGATATTGCCTACAGCGATTGGCATTCAGTGGCTGCGAGGCAGCTCTAGATGTTGACGAATCGTCTGTATCTCAATTAGTTGGTTCTCCTTCTGGCTATAAGAGCAAGAATAACAAGCATCAAGGCCCAGTAAGTTTTACAGCATACTTGCAGCGTGGTATGTTTATAGAGAAGACCATTTATTTCAGGAAAGATAGTCTATATATTAATTGTCGTTAGAAAAAAGTACAAAAATTTGTAGCATCTTTTGAAGTCAGTGCTATATTTTAGCATTACTTCTGAATTTTTTATCAGACGTGGGAACAATACCTCTTAATCTCATTAAGTAATATTCGTTATACACTGAACACCATCCTACCAAGAATTCGAGACGCATTGAAGGATCAGGGTTATCCGAGTTTGTCAGATGCGGATGGATGGGGTTCCGATTGGACGCAACTGGGTACACTGGACGCGGCTGTACTGGATGCATATTTGGAACGCCGTTGTGACCCATTAGTTGGCACAATTGAACCAAGTATGTATCTGGGTGGATTAGAATGGGATTTTGAGACTGAACCTATTCATGTGAGACCGTATGCGCAAGAAATCCTAGCAAATTTAATTGCAGTTCACGCAGAGGTATCTATCGTTTTACATTCGTAAGCAATTTTTGATCGTTTAATGCAATTTTTCTGATTGCAATTTGTTTTTTTTTTATAGGTGCGCCGTGTCGCACCAGCTTTACTATATCGAGTACTCTCTCACATAGTTGAGACAGTAGCGGAAGAACTTGCAAGACTCATGTCGTGTGTTACTCAATTCGGACCGACCGGAATTGTGCAAGCACGTACAGATATTACACTCCTGCGGAGTGCCTTACAGTCTTACAGTACACCGAGAGCAAAGTAATAATCTATTTGGTATTTTCTTTTTTTTAGTTACACAAATAAAGGAGATACTAATATCTTAATTTTTGATCTGTAGAGATTTCTTTGAAGAAGCACTAGTTGCGATACCGAAACCAGTTCACAAAGACGACTATGCGCGAATCGACATGTTGTTCGTAAAAGTAAAAACGTCCATGCATTTGCAACTATCATGTCTTGCCAATGATGCAACCAATAATACTCCTACATTGATTGCCGATCCTAATCGCGTCACTACCGTATAGCTTTAATAATAACTTAAGAATCTAAGTAAGTATTTATTGTAATTGTTATTGTTATTTTTATAAATATTATTACAATAGATTCCTTTATTGCAGTTTGCACATTCATCGCTATTAATGTGAATAAATTAAACAAATTTCACCTTGAATTGTTAAATTATATAAATACATATGATACAAGAGAAAATAAAAATTGTAACCTTTTTAATCGAGTTTCTTCACCAACTGCAAAACACCAGTATCCGCGGTTAATAGCACAGTGTCTCCTACAAATTTATTTATATTTTAGCGTTTGTTTTTGATTATTTTTAGAAACAACAATATGTTACCTGTTTGAAATATTTGTGTAGCTCTCTTAGCTCCAACTATGCATGGAAGGCCGTATTCTCTAGCTACTACAGCTCCATGACTTATAAGTCCTCCTAATTCTGTAACTATACCGCTCAATAATGGGAAGTATGGGCTCCAAGCAATATCGGTAGCATGAGTAATTAAAATATCACCCTGTTGTATCGTATGTGCTTCTGATAGATCCGTGATTACACATGCTCTGTTAAGAACAGAGCCTCCGCATACCGACATTCCTTGAATTTTTTCAGATTTTTCATCAACTACTATATCTACATTACTCTGCAATATAGAAAGAGTTTTATAATTTTTATATATAAATAATATTCATACAAAAAATAATATATCAATCTACCTTCATAGGAATTGGCATTCCAGTATTAACTTCTGGATATTTCATTTTTTTTAACTGAGGAAAAATTCTTTTCCTACGGGAAGCCCTAAAAAATTGTAAAAGTATATTAATATAATAATTCAAAAGAAAAAGAAAATTTTATTTAATGATTTTATTACTTTTGTATTAATGCTGTATCGTGATGACTCAATAATTTCCCTATTTCTTCGTTCGTTAAAAAGAATATTAAGTCTTCGCTAGGTAGATATCCTTCTAAAACCATCAATTTTCCTAGTCTTCTATAAGCTAGCCGAAATATATGTATAACATATACAAATATTGATTTCGTCATTTCTCGACGAACGACAGCTTGTCTACATAGGGGTACAAGTTTTTCCAAAATCCATTTAATACGTTTCGACTTTGGCGTCTTCAATTGTGCCACTGTCTCCTCTGGATTAAGCGATTTGCTTGAATTGTTCTGTTTTACAGCCGCCATCATGATCTAGTAAAATAATTAATTTTTTTTATAATATATTCGTTATATATTGCAATGATATTGCATATTCCAATAATGACGGATATTCCAATGATACAGCTTACCTGAAGTGTATTAATAAGATCTTGAGGTCTAAGAGACCATGGTTCTGATATAAAATCCATTTCTTGAATGCATCTATATCCGTGCTCTTTAAGAAGATTATCCAATTCCTTTGCAGCTTGTGGGCAATTAATTTTTAACCAATCGATACCCTTACTAGGATCAATTTTTTTAAATTCTTCGCCTTTTTCATTCGTCTTAATATAATGCACTATTTTATTAAGTCCTGTTACCACTTCACCACTAACAATATCGCTACAAGAACCTAACAAAATTGCGATATCTGAAAAGTGCTCTTGCACAAGATCCTTGTAGCCACTTGTTAATAAACCCATCGCAAAAATTTGATAAATGACACTAACTCTTGATGTATGCAAATGACATTCTCCTGCCTAAAAGTTTTGTGAAATTACATAATCTAACCGAAAATTTTCCAATATGTGAATATACCCACCATTAAATATTCATCTCTATGTTGATTAATTTCATTATATAAACTATAAGCGGTATGAAAATCTTCTGCATTTAAATTTAAATTTTGACGAATCTTCTGTGCAGTTTTTTCTTTTGCACTATTTTTCATTGCATCCTTTACCATGTCACATAGGAGCAAAATTCGATCTAGGCGACTAGATACGCCGTTTCTATCACAAGCAACTTTTAATGTTTCTGGTGTGACTAAAACAGCTCCGCTAATAGCTATATCTGCGACTTTGTTCAAAAGTGTTATAGTTTCACTAGGATTTCGTAAAAACATCTGCGATAACAATGAACGTCTTTTAGATGTATGTTTTTTTTTATTAAATTCATAATACTACTTACATTATAATAGTTCACGCAGCATTTCATAGTAACGATATGAAAGAAAATACGATCTAAAGATTGAAATGCAGTAGCCGTTGACGAATTAAGTACTCTGTTAGTCATAGAAATTGATAAAGGTGATATTGGATATGGAAATACTTCGCCTACATTAGCAAATGTAAAAATGTCAATATCGCTTGGGACACCTGAATCTAATTCGTGCATTAGCTCAAAATCTGTCCACGTATATAAAGTGGTGATAGGTCGAGCTTGAAGTAAATAAATATTTTCATTGACTACTGCCCATTCTATATCTCTGGCGCTACCAAATAACATTTCTAAATCTACTCCTATAGTAGCTAATCGCAGAGCAATTTTTTCTGACAAACAAATTGTTTTATTTTCTTGGTCATTGAGTTCAATTGTAACAACTCCATTTTCACTTGCTAGCATTTTTTGATATTTATTCCCTGCTACTGAACTTGTTACAGTCAATTCATTATCCCAACTTTTATGAACAATTATTGTATCTGGTTCAACTGTTGCTGAAACAACAGACTAAGAAGATAGAAAGTCCATTAGTTGTTTTTTTTATATATTATTTTTATGATTTATATTGTAGTTGTTACTTTAATCTTACCTCTCCCAATCCATAATTAGCTGTAATAAGAATATTTGACGGGTCTCCAGTAGTCGGATGTCTGGTGAACATAACACCTGCAGCACTAGCATTTACCATCTTTTGTACACATACGCCCATAGATGTTTTTACAAACATCCCATGTTGTTTTCTAATATATAAGTTATTTAATACATAAGTATTAAAAATATTATGAAAGCTAATTATATTATCATGTTACCTGTATTTGACACTTTGATACGAAAACAAACTCGCCCAACACTTAGCTACGCTCTTGATGATATTATCTTCACCTTGGATACTTAAATAAGTTGAATTTTGGCCAGCAGCTGAAGTTTCTTCGCTATCTTCACCTACAGCACTAGATCTTATCGCGTACCTATATGGTTTATCATCATTGTTTTCTGACTCTAAGTTCTTTATTGCTTTTAAAATTGCATCTTTTACTTCGTCAATAATAGGAGTCGATTCGATGATACGCATAGCTCTAAAAATAAAAAATAATAAATGTTATTTATTTAGTAACAAAATATTCAATATTCTTTAATAGTATTAAACAAGGTAATTTACTCGTCACAATATTTTTGGAGATTACCATCTTTTTTCCCAACACTAACATTCTCGATATCATTAATCATTTCTTGCAATTTTTTATGTCTATGTAATTGCAATTCAAGGGCAAAAACAGTCACACAAAATCCTTTTGGCACAACAAACTATAAAAGTTGCTGCATGTTAGAATATTTTAAGAGCTTAGAGTAAAACAATAAAATCTATATCACAACTCACATCTGTATCTATAACAGAAGTTAACATTGCAAGAGAAAATCCTTTTCCACCGACAATATTTTCATTTTGGCATTTTCCATCATTAAAATATACAACATAATCGTTTCTTTGCACAGAAATACTAGGTTGTTTTAACAGTTGTAAAGGTGGATGCACTTTTGCTTTATATGATCCATTGTAGAGGGACCATAATTGCATTAATCCAACACCTGATTTTCCATTCATTTCTAACTTCACAGTAAAAATTTTGTTTAGTGAATTCCATGGTTGGCCATAATATAGAGTTATTGTTTTATTAGGTTTTATGATAATATCGTACTTTTTATTTTCAGCTGAAATTAAATGTACAACAATTATTTACATGTTTTATAAGAAATATATTCAATCAATTTCAATTTACCTATGAACCATGTTTTATATTCCAAATTATTATTAAGTTTTCTTTGTTTAAAATCGGATAATTTGAGTCCTATCTTGCTAATCTCTGCTACACTTTCATTATTAGTTCTATATTGACCCAACTGTATTCTGAAATTAAGAATTTTCATTCAATATAGCAATTTTGATCATAATATGTTATTTAACTTACTGTGGAAAACTACATCTTGTACTACTCATATTAAGATAATACATAGCGCCATATAACATTACTCCAAATAAAGTAACTGATTCATAAAATTCATAAGATTCATGCTTCCCCCAACGATATTGATGAAGTCCGCGCAAATACAGTGAAGAGACAGATCCATCTTTATATGTTATTTGACCTAGCATAGATCCCCATTGATCAAAACCTGTATACTCAAGTAACTTTCTGTAAAAATCAGAGGTGGATTATTTACGTGAATAGAACAATAATGTACAATAGCATTTTTATAATTATTGAATACATTTTATTTATCCAGTCAGGATTCTTCCAAGGTTCACAAGCTAATGCTTCTGCATGTAATTTTGAACTCCAATCTTCTGGCCATCTTAATGGTTGGGAATTCGCAATAAATCTAATTAAAAAAATTATTAATATAGTTCCAAATACTTAACTGACCTAATTATTAATTAATTGACGCTATTTATTACATAAAATTGAAGCGAACATGTTCAACATTATCATCATTGCATTCATCACCCAGAGTTAAGTTTCTAAGCATTCCATTGTAAATTATTCTGCAACGTCGTTGAAAATCTAAAAATTCAATTTTTAGACCACCTGCTGTCCATTCCTGAGTTAGGCTACTTGTTAAAGTTGTATCAGGATATTCTGCGAAAAGAATTTTTAAATTACTTTATACTCTTAGTTACTAAGGAAAAAAGAAATTCATGATACATCATGAACATTTTCATACCAGGCAAGACATATAGATGACCATCAGATGTGGCAAGTTGCAATGATATTTCTGCTATTTTGAATGCTCTACGAGTAAATTTAATTACTAAAGAATTCCCTTTTTGATCTGCACCATAAAAAAATATGCTGTTGGCACTCTAAACAAATAGAAACCATTCTGGATAAATTTAATAACACTTCCTAACTTAATAGAAGAAAAAATACTTACATTTTTATCTTTAATTTTTGAATTTTCTAAGTGACTTTTTTCATAATCTGAATGTCCTTCTTTCTTTTTTATCCTATTAATACAATATTCTGCCCACCAATATTTCAATAAGAAATAAGTATCTAAAAGTAATTTTTAGTAATGTATATGCATACCTATTTTATCTATGTGAATTAATAATAGATACTTACTTGGAATATTTTGTTTCAAGTCTAAACATGATGTATTATATTTCTTAACTGTTCTACTAATCCAAACATATAGCCACAATGGTAAAAAGATAGAAAGTAAAATTTTAAAAACAAATGGGACACTTATCATTGTGAATTAATTGTCTTTTAATGGATTCTTTCCTGATTGTTAGTGAGAATGTTATTTTGTTAGACACTTACGCCGTTAAAGTAAGTAGTAGCAATGAAATTTGATAAAAAGTTTATCTGTATTGTTCTTTTCACGATATTGCTGGTTTCTATAATCTTTATTGATTATCAATCACTTATCATTATTTAATAGATAAATGCTGATTGCATGCGTAAAAACGTACATTTTAACAATCATTATTAAATCTCTATAAATTTTTCAATTTAAATATCTTCCGCGCAGGTACGCAATCTTATCTTGCGACCATATAAATAACATTTCAATCAATTGCAAACATGAAATGCAACTGAGCACAAGTATGTATGTGTGTATATATATATATGTATATGTAATGACAGCAAATTACTATCCGCGAATAGCTTGAATGACACATTCCAACGACGACCTTGAAAAATAATTACATAACACCAGTATACTTCAAAATACAGAGTATCTTTTAGCAAATTTAATTGTAATGCTGTCAAACATCATATAAATATATGTCTGATAATTTTGATTAAAAAATATATTATAATAGTTGGCTATAGATAATTCGAAAGAAAATCAATTTTTAAATTCTTATCTGCACCGTTTTAGACTTTGTCTGGCGATTATATTATTACTTACAATCTTGTTATATCACTTAAAATTATAAAAAATTCGTAAAATATTTAAATCAATTTAAACGTCTTCCAATGATACACATGATACTATTTATAAAATTTCGTTGTAAAAATCATACAAAGTAAAAGAAATATTCTTCATTATATTTTCACACTTTAACAATTTCTTTCTAATACATCACAATGAAAGATCGTTATATATCAGTTCTGTCTTTTAGCAATGTAAGTGCGAATACAACAAGAGATTACTTTTAAAATATTATCAAAACCACACTATTTAGGTATTCATATTGGTATGCACTAGTGAAACATTCAATGTCATAGTAATTTCAGATGCACATATTTAAAGAGATACTAGAAATATCTTAGTCAGTCTTTTTATTTGAATTTTCAGAATTAACAGTTTCCTCGCCAATAACATCAACATCTGGACGAGATTTGTCTACCGGATACAACCTATAAATGATGACATTTGTCAGAGTAAAGTCTACATACAATCATAAGAAACATACAAGTTCCTGACTCACCATCGTTGATAAAGGTAAATGATAAAAACTGCGTCATCTCTAAAACACGCTATTCTATGCGCGGTTGGTGTTGAAATGATAAATGCGAAGACGTCATCTATAAACGTATTGAATGCTTTATACATGAACGTCCTCCATGGTAGATGTGCCACGGATTTTAGTTTGTAGTTTACAAAAAGTTGCGGAAGCATAAACAAAAATCCGAAAGCATAAACACCGTTTACTAAGGAGTTTATGCTCCACGAGTACCAACTGAAATTCAAAACATTATATGTATAGATATTTACATACATAAATTTCGAGTACATGCAGTTGTATACCTTTTGTGTGGTTGATAAAGTAAAGAATAAATTGCACCGGCGATAACAAGAGGATACAATAAATAACCTAAGTAATGCATACTTTCAGCATCGAATTCTCTTGTTCTAACTTCAGCTATATTGTTGTTATTATTGTTTTTAAGCCTAAGTCTCAACACTTTTTTTAATTTCCACATCTATTGAGAAAAAAGAACATAAAAAAGAAAAAGAGTATGTAAAATACTAACAGCTACATGTATACAGTTTGCCATTACCTCAATAATAGATCCAATTCCAATAGGGATTAGGACAAGTAGAGATGAACCTTCGTCTAGTAAATAAAGGAAAATAACAGTCTGACTAAATCCTCGCCATACAACAGTCCATTTACTAAGGCCCACAAGGTTATCTTTCCTTCTCCAATAACTCACATCATTTTTAAAAGCAAGGAAGTCAAATAGCAACTACAGAAATATAAAATGTTGTATTAAATTATATTTCAAACTATGTTGTAGTTATGCTTTAGTTTACATACATGAATGGCTGCAATAAGAAAAGTTCCTCCTAGAATATATATGTTGGTATCTGCAAAAATTCCTTTCACTTCATCTACATCTTTATCAGAAAATCCAAGAGTTTTTAGATTTTGCATAGTAGCTTCCACATGCAACAGCAACCTTAACTTCCCAATAGAAATTGGAGAATATTGCAACGTGATATTAACTGTATTATTCTGAGGCATGATTTTCACTAAATCACGATGTCTGGTTTGTAAGAAGTCATAGTTAATTATAGGTAAAAATGTTCTGCCTTGTATGATTCTGAAATAATGAAAATTCTAATGTTTTTTTAAATAATAAAAATACTAATGTTATATAATATCAATGCTTAAAATATATGTAAATAATGCTAATATACTTTAAGTGATTCACAAGTTCCGTAGGTACGTTATGCACAGGTAGCTTCACATCATCAGTCATTATTGTAAACGTTACGCGACTCTTAATATGTGTCACTGGATTTACAAAATTTTGCTTCTTCTTGGGATTTGAATTTCTCTCACCTAATAGATTGAAAGCTTCTGCTTCAGGAATGGTATATTGGGTCATTTTAATAGGAATGTAAGATACATATGGATCCTACAATAGTTACATTGTTAAATATATACATAGAAAACTTATATATAAAAATAAAATTCATATTATCTTTCATACCTTCTGTATATTGGTAATATCTTTTGCATACTTCCTAGAAGGAAGCATGGGTGCAACGAGAATATGCAAAAACAATGTTCCATTATTTCGTGTCTTGCGTGGAACATTCAAAGTTAATGGACTGAAAGAAAAATACAACGTTTGCATATAAAGAGAGGTGCATGCATTCAAAATTTAATGTTTATAAATAAACGGTAAAGGATACTTATGCAAATTCATACTTTTATCTCAAGAAATGTAATGCAACCAAAGCATTTATTTTGTTCACAAAATATTATAACGAGTGTTATATTTTGGATATTTTATATATTTACTTTTACTTATATTACATGTATTTTGCGGTTTTTAATTTGCTCACAAGTGCATAAATAGAGAATATCTACTCACAGAGTATTTGTGTGTGTATAATTGAAATTTTCACTAGCGTATACGAAATCGATCTGCTGTTCGGTAGGATATTTGTCGACGGAACTGTAAATTCGCAATTGGAGTTGCTGTTTTTGACTTAAATACGACGTCAGGCATGGTTTACCTTCTTCACAAGCCGGTGCCACGAACAACAGAGACAAATTATAAATCGAATAAACGATATAAGCCAGAAATAGTTTCGTTAATATAAGGGTAAAAGATGGCCACTGCATTTTTACAAATTCTTCCTTAAAATATTTTTAACATCATTTGTCTTCAACTAAGCGAATCAAAAAACTCAGCTGATATCGCGTTCCATACGATACATAATCGTGAATACTTGTATGTTATTTCGTTTCACTTCAGTGTACACTTAACACATTCAAGTCCAATGACATGTTATTGATACCAGTATATTAGTATGTAATGTATTTTAATATATTATCGGTTCAAAAACGAACAGAATATGATCAAAAAAATTGTAACGGGACAATCAGCGGTGACGACGGTACGTGCATAATCCATCGTGAAAGCAGGATACAGACGCCATCTGATGACGACTAAATGAACTAAAAAGAGCGCAAACGATATTTTAATAATGGAATTTATTTATTTTGGAATTTATCTGTTTTATAACAAAGATAGGAAGAAAAAGTTAATTTATCATAATAGTAGTAGTAGTAGTAGTAGTAATAATAATAATAATAATAACAATAATAATAATAATAATAATAATAATAATAATAATAATAATAATAATATACGTGTAGATTTATTCACAATCATCAGCATAAAACAAATTAATAATAAGTTTACATTTATTAAACGCTACGATCTATCACAAGAAATCCTCCTCTTCGTTCACGGTCCAAGGTTCGTATAGAAATATATTCGAACAAACAAATGCTAACTTCTACTAGAACGTAAACTGTAATTCCAAGGCTCCGAGGAACCGTCATAAATTCGCACATCTATACATAGACATACTTAATAACATAATTAATTGTATAGTACATGTAGATGTACATATGTACAAGCTAGAAGTTAAGTGGAAAACACGAGAATGAAATCTCCTTACTTCCTCTTGCTGGATATGTTATAAAGGCATAAAGCTATAAACTACGGTATGTATTTGGTCCGATTTTTTATTAGCCCGATTCTACATCTTGAAAATATTCGAAGCTGACCATGTATGCAAGCGAGAAGATATTCAGATCCCGTTATTCTATTTAGAACCGCGTTAATCTTTCAATAAAAGTTCGAAGACTGTAAGAAACGTTGAAGTTGAATCTTAAATTAAGAGACGATATACGTGAATACAGTTTGTAGAAATCGAAATCCAAGATGGTACAAGTAGTACGGAAGTAGTTCTTATCATGATACGATTAGTTCTCCGACGATTCGTAGGAATTCAGTTTTATTAAATTACGTTTCACGCCTTTAATATAATAATATTTAGCTAAACATTAATCGTTTTATTTGTACTTACCGCTCTAAAAAGATTATCTCGTTATAATTATCGCATCAATGAAGTACATTTTATTGCACTATTCGATCACTGCAGTCCGACGAAAGTGACGGTATCGCTGTCTTTCTTTAATAATACCTCGATCATTGCCAATTGTTATCATGGTAGAAAAATAGAGAGAACGGGTGACAAAATCAAAATTCAGGCATGTGCGTGTACCACGTTATACATCGCACGCGATATATTCACAAATTCGCACGCGTGTTCCATGTATAACGCGAATACAGGAATGCGCGCAGACCATGCAATTTTGATATATCGTCAAGCTTTCTTTAAGAAATCGTAAGACCGACGGAGTTTTCTTTTTACCTAAAACGTCTTTGAAAATCTTCGACTTAAAATATTTTATACGCTCATATTTTTATCGGAATCGCTAACCAGCCATTGCGTTCAAACATTCGGAGGAAAACAACGTTCCTGCGTGTCTATACAATTATACTACGGCAAATATTCACTTTCTTCCGGGCACTCATCGAGTAAGTACATGCTATTGTTCCAACAACGATATTTGTTCGTGCGCCTCGCCATCAGAAATACTGAACGTTTCCATCCTCTTTCCGGGTTGAATTATCTTCTTTTGTCATAGTTTCGTATGCTTCACACTGTCCGTCCAATAATTTTGTATTGTCATCGCTTCTAGCGAATTTAAAAACGAATCATTATCCAAGCTGTACATTTCTTCGGAATTATCCTGTAAACGAACGTTTATTTTGATACATTACGTATTACCATTAAGGATCATTTGATTAGCGGAGTATCATAGTGGCCAATATTTACAAAATATTGGTCATTCGTGTTTTACAATACTTGACAGAATTATTCGTTTAATCGTTTTAGTCAACCAAATTGCAATCTTATTTAAATGCGTGTGTATTTGCGACACGTTTTCTTTAATTTTAAATACCTTCAGTACTTTTAATAACAACAAAATACTTCATTACTATGATCTTTTCACCACTATGATCTCCTGCCACATAAAAGTCAGGCGAGTGATCACGCTTGTTGTGGAATCATTCGACGTTATTTGAAAGACGATTTTGGCAAATTGTACAAATGAAATTGAAACATATTGGGATCATGATGTAAATCTAAATATACAATATTTAACGCAATGTTGCGAATTTCAAATAGGAACTCCACCATCGAATTCATCCATAGTTATACTCCTACTATTGTACAACCGTCACAAGCTTCAATATGCCTTTTAATACTCGTACTTACGCGAATCGTGGAATCATCGATATAACCGGAACTATCGGGGTTACTGCATTTGTCGCTGTTAAGCGTTTGTGGCGGATTCAGGTACCTACGTCTGTAACGAAATCATTTTTCTATGCAATGCTGAAAGTCGTTTCGTCTCCTACGCAACAAGATTCGGTTCGTAACGCGTTAATTACCTGTACATAATGAATCCAAGGCTACCCATTGTGCTGAGCAAAACTACAGTCGCTACGCAGCTTCCGGTAATAGCGGCGATGTCTACCGTTGATCTCGAACCGCTTTCCTGCTTCTCGTTATTGCTTTTATTGTAATCGGTAAGATGGTCTCCCTGTACCTGATCCCTTTGGAACTCTTTGGGAAATGTGTTCCGCGCTCTGCTCAATCGTGTTGATTCGCTCACTCCGACTGTAACGCATTTACATCAGATCGTTATTGATACAACGCAATTCCAAAGAAGATCTCGATTTCTATTTAAATTCTCTTACGATTCTGCAACCTTTTACGTCCCAATCTCACTCTCCCTTTAACAGGCAGATCGAGTTTCGATATTTTACAGAAATCTTTATATGCACGTAACGCATACAATGGAGCAGCAAAATTCCCAACCAGATACATTTTTCACTTCATATTACAAAAATGACGTTTCAAACGATTCTAACTGATATCGTAACAGCTACGCAACAGCGTTTATTCGTTCTATCGTACTATTTTCCTTTACTCGTCGTGTCGTTATAGCCAATATCAAAATCTCGTTAACAAGTAAAAAATCTATCTAAAAGGGGAAAACTTTGTAAAGAAGAAAAAAGAGTTACCTTCCAGAATGGAAGCAGCAGTGGCGAACACACGTGGCTCCTCTATCAACTCTCCGTTGATTTCGATGTCATCCGATCGATTGAACGTCTTGATGCCGGAACTACCAGCGGATGACGAGAAAGAGGAGGACGAGGAAGATAAAAGCGAGGAGGGTTTCGTTTTATTCAGTACCAGCCTGATTCTAGACACCTCTTCCTGAAGAGGTAGCACCGTGAGATCCTCCACTTCGTCCGCGCTGGCGTTCCGATTCCCATTTTCATCGACTTTCTCTTCCTGTTCGTACTTCGATCTACCGCCTGTTTTGTTCGTTGTTAGGATCCACGTGATTTTACTATCCTTCTTCGTTGCAGTATTTCGAATCCTCTCTACACCGGCTACGTCGCTGATTAACTGCGGCGTGAAGCTTTTCACGGTGTCCAGATTGACGACAGCGTTGCTCGCGTTTCCTCCGTGATACTCGTCTATGGGATCGGTACTGCTTTCGATAACACTCGGACCGACCTCCATGGGAGTGGAGATCGTGCTCGACTGTCTCTCCAAGATCACTGCTGTATTTGTGGGAGGATGAAGACCGATTGCTTTGGCTACGCGGAAGCTCTGTCGAAGCTCGGATGATCTCTCCGCTTCTATAGAAGCGATTTCGGATGTCGGTTCTGAGCTCAGGCGATCCTGCACCTGGCCACGCGGCTCCGCCGTGCTCGACGGCACTGGGTTCCCTAAGATCACTGAAAATCACAAATTCCCATCTTACATACAGAGTACAGGTCTGTTTATACGCACTTAATTTAGCTACACGTAGCATATATTTCACTATCCAGTTGCTCGTACTTTGAACGTATCAGATGCAAAGTAATTCTTTTACTTCGAACATTATCATTCGCTGTACGTTTTAATTAAACACAATGTAGCAAGGAGCGTTCAAACGATCGATATCGTTGTCAATATTTAAGGCTCTCAACATTCTACCGACAATATAATATTGACCATCTAGAGGGTCTTTTACGTACGATGATATTGAGAACCTTAAATATTGACAATAATATTGATCGCCTGAGTGCTCCTTTAGCGTTCCATTTATCAGGATTCATCGAGGGGCAAGTACGTGTTTCGTGCGTATGTTATACATACAGTGTGTCCGGTTTATCTGGAATCTTCATCTTCGAATATATCGAAAAGCACGAACGACAGGAAAAAATGTGTCGGACAAAAATTGCACGATATGCAAATGGTGTATTTGATCTTGCGACGAGCTAGAAACCTTCTGCGAATGGCGTGTTAACATTTTTTAACGTATATCTCCGTCCTTCATCACGTATTCTCGTAGCTGGCATCCAGACTTTTGCAAAACACTACGAGCTCGTTGTCTTTTGCATCATCCGCTATGCCACGGGAACACTCAAAGATGTTTCCCGTAATGTTGCTACTGGCATTGCCAAAGATCGTAGCTTGTCAATGTTTCCAAAAGTCAGTCCGTTGCCAGCGTCGTTTTTAAACTCGAGCTACTTAAAAGTTTGTATCGCGATAGCGAAGCAAACGATCGGACAGATTAAAAATTACAGATTAAAAAAATATATGCTGCTAAATCTGGTAACCAGACTCGGTAAATGATACGTGGTCTTGTATAAAAAAGAAAAGAAAGAAAGAGAACAAAGATAAATTCTTGATGTTCTGAGGTCGCTAGAGAATAACGATCTTACGTCTGTCGTATGCATTGTATGCAATAGACAACATACGGTGCAACTAATAAGGTTGCTTTCACGTCGCTAAACAAAGCCATCAAACATACTTATAATTTCCAATGTGGAATTGATTGTAAGCAATTTAAGAAGAACGAAAGAAAGTGTCACGACAGCGGATGGTGCGAGAGGCGCAAGTTTCTAGCGTTTTGAAAACGTCTGGATGTTAGCTGCAGGAATATGTAATAAAAGATGAAGGTATTCGTTTAATAATCGTAACGTCGCGTTCGGAGAAGATTTCAAGGTCGCTGCAATTTAAAAAAAAAATGTCTTAACTTTTGCATTCTGACGGTTACGATAGCACACTGCACGCCAACGTCGATTACATCGTCAAAGATGGTCTCACGAGACTAGGATGATATACAATGAACAATAAGAAGAACTGAAATAAAGAAATTACATCGAAGAAGGTCTGGTCCCACGTAATCGGTAAATAGTTAGTCTAAAAGAAAAAAAAAATGAACAAAGATCACTTGCTTCTACCGTTGTTACACGAGAATCGCTTCTTTAATTTAATTATTCGAACGGGAACTTCGACTACAGAACGAAAGGCTATATTATTATTATCTCTACTGGTATTTTTGTTATTACTAACATTATTTATACCGCTATTGCTACTAACTCCGTTACATAATACGAAGGCTATTTGTTCGTGAAAAATTATTGCCACGTTCGGACAGTTTCTGGACGATGGAGAGAAGCAAGTGAATATCGTAGTTGCGAGAGTCCTTGGCAAGATTTTCCTCTCTCGATATAAACGTCTATCGTAATTGCATGCGTACGGCGTTTCACGCCACTTCTATTTAGATCGTAAATGCTGGAACATGAACTAGAATTCGTAGACGAATTTGAATTTCGGCTCAGTTGCTGAACGAGTTGAACTAAATGTCTGGGAACGCGTGAAAGAAGTAAGAAAACGAAGTAGCCAGATGTCCTTGATTTTAAAGATTATTCAGAACGTACCGAGAAATTGAGCGGTAACCCAGAACCAGTGCATCCACCAATGCAGCGTCATCGCGTCATCTGCGTGTGCCTGAAACAGAGTTGGAAAAATCAGTCGATCAAAGCAGCACCAACCATTGCAATAACCATCGCGAAACAGAGGCGTGTGCCAGCTTTGGTTCGCCAACAATTCGTAAACCATTCGTCGTCTTTGTACACAGTTGGCGAATACGTTCGTGAAACATTACGTCAGAACACACCGTACTTGGATACGACGACGGACACCGTAATAATTCTAGAAATTCGTGAAATCCTTCGCTCAAGCTAAAAGGTCCAGTGCAAGATAAGATTATTGGGTTGGCAACTAAATGACCGCGAATTTTGCCATTAAGTGGTATCGACAAGATCCGCGATCATTTAGTTGCCAACTTGATCGTTATCCAAATGTTAACAATAATATCGATCTAACGATAAATTCCATAGCACATCGATACCATCTTTGTATCGATAAACGAAGCTTTACGTTTCGTGCTTCTTTTTTTTAGTTTCATTTCTACTTATAAAATGCAATGGCAAAGTTTGAACGCTAAACTTCTGCACACCTCGTATATCGTCGATAAAACGTCGAAAATGTCGACGATATTATTGGCTTGGCAACTAAGTGACTGCGGATTTTGTCACTAGGTGGTAATGCTAAAATCCGCAATCACTTAGTTGCCAAGCACGCTGCTATTGCATTACACGATACTCGGTGAAAAGTAATCTTCAGCAAACGCCAGTCCTGTTTTCCAAGATTACGAGGCAATCTTACGACCGGTCTGTCGCCGTATACGTACGAAATAAGTTCGTAGATCTCCAGAACTGTTCATCGAGTTGTGACGAGCACTGTTCGCGAGATGATCGTAGGATAATTATAAGGCGTTCCTAAGCATCCTGCAAACACGTTTGGTAACGAGTACGCGGCTTAAGATATCGGCAATCATCGCGGAATATCCACTCGACTGCTTCCTTGAATCGCGACGATGACCATTAAGCTTCGAAACCGGAAAGAATGAAGGTGGGAGGTGAAACAACTTGCGCAGATCTTTTATTCTCTCAGTATGGACTGTACTCTTCTGTTCAAGTTAACGACGCGAAACGATTATGTTTAACAGGTATAGGGCACACGGAGGAGCTCGTTGTAAATTCCACTTGTCTTGGTCGATTGTTTAAATTGTCCGCCACGTTTCGTGGATCTCTGTCGGTGAATTTTGACTCGGTGCCCTCTCGTTGTACTTGTCAGGACAATGATCCATTAGTCACGTGGATACGCGGAAATATCAGGCGTCGACGTGGATTGAGTGTTGCTCGAACGTTCGCACTCGACCAACGTGCTCCACAGATTGATTTAGAGCTGATGTTAACGCGTACCGAGTACCAGCAGCTTTTTTAATCGACCACAAACTGAAAACTCCGCTGATAACGATCAAACGTTCTCTGACTGCCGGAGATGATCATCGATCCGTGATAACACAGCTTTCAAAATGATTAAAACGAGATAAGTTTCGTGGACTAAGACGATTATCAACCGTACGAATGGTTTAGATAACATCGTCAGAAAAACGTGCACGAATCGGTGTAATGTTTTTCAAAATATATAAAATACGTGGAAGTATCGAGCTATTGGATCGCTCTGCAATTTCTATCTCTGTAGAAACGGATAGTCGTGTGGTGAAATACGATGGCACGCGCGTGTAATGATTTGTAACGAGTTCATCTGTGCAGGTTTGTATCGTCGACGTTAAAGAACAATCCCGAAACGAGCTTTGTATCAGCGCTTTCTTTACTTCTGCTTCATTTTCACCTTAACTGTACCCGTATGTTCGCCAGTTTCCCGAACACTCTAAAAATACCGATCGTCGTAACACTGTGCGTACCATCGATTCGTTACGAAACTCGGTAGAGATTTATCAGCTATTTCCAAATAATCTTTGTATCTTTCGATTTAACAGATGGAAATTATGTAAGTACGCTGCTGGTCGTCGAACGATGGGATTTACGAAGCGCAAAGATTAGAAAATCAAGGAAAATCGGTATATCGCGCTTTTCCTTCTCGCGTGCCTCTTCATTGGAATTTTAATTGCGCTTCAGTTGTTTACGTGTAAAAAATTGTATCTCTGGAAGATGTATTTACTCGAGTGGGAAGAACATGTGCAGCAATCTAATAGTATCGCATTCTTCGCTGTGATAAACACAATCGATCAGATCGAAAAATAAACTTCGATCGACGGGAAAGTCGATGCGTTATCTGGCTATGGAAGGAGATTCGCGGTCGGCTGAACAACCGCGGCTACCTCGTCATCCAGAAAATCGGATACTTAAGTGAGTAATCGGTTGCTCAATCCGGTGCGGCGTGACTCACCGTCAGAAACACGAAGCAAAGAATTTTAAGAACCGGGCAGATCGCTGAATCACGAATGCTCGGCCATGGAAGATAGGATCTTTAAATGGCAAGATATAATTTTCGTATCACGTACTTTCTTATATCAAATTCACTTTCCATATTGTTTTCCAATTATTACGTTGCATAATTCGTCTCGATATTAAATTTGAAACTAACTATGCTTCGCGACGTATGTTCAGAGAATCAATTAAGAGAGGACATAGCTTCGTGAAAGAATGCGCTTCTCTTAGGAATTTATTCCGACGAAATTCCATCAACTGATTTCGTTCTTCTTTCTAACAAAGATCGCGTATCGTTTCTAAAAGATTATCAAACTTATGTAAGCGAATATGTCAGACAAGATTAATTCCTACATAGAAGTGTAAGAGTTAGCTCTGGTTCTAGTAAACGAAAAAAATGCCTCAGCTATATAATCCGTAAAAAATTGTTAATTGGCAAAATTGAAAAGACGCTTATCAAGAAAGAATGACGGAGAAACTGGAAATCTTCGCTGTGAAACTCGATCACTTTCTAACAAAAGGTATCCCAAAATAACCTTGTACCATTTATATTTAAATAAATCAATGAAAAAAAAAAGAAGTGATTTTCTAACAACTCACAAAGGAACGTCCTTTCCTCCGTTAAAACGAGCAAGCTCTTGCAGAAAGTTGGCAGACCAGAGAGATGTACACGAGGCGGGAAAGTTTAGCACAGTTCGATTAAACCTTCTGACAAAGTGAGAAGTCCAGGTACACAAAAAATCTGATACAGTTATTCGCACTGGCCGGTCATGCTCTCCTGACTGTAACCAGTTGCACCTGGATGCACGACGGCGCGCCGCGACGCGACGCCCGGTCTCAATCTCTGCGAACGATGTCGCAATTTTCCAACCTCTAGACCAACCTTAATCGAGATGCCGGAACAAACGTCACGTAACCGCTCCCTTTCCGCCTGCGAAACTCTCGCACTCGTTCATATCGAAATTGCAACTGGTGACGTCAGAGACAAGGAACGGCCTGACGAGAGAAAAAATCTTAGATTGCGAAATTGTAGCAGTATATGCTACGGTATCGGTTTAATATCGTGCTAACGCGATTGGTACGCAACAGTATTACTATTCATGATAACGATAATTATCGACTCTTTATTATCAATCGTCCGCGACGTATATATACGTCCTGTATGTTTGCATCGAGTCCGGACGACGTATATATACGTCCTGTATGTTTGCAACGAGTCCGGACGACGTATATATACGTCCTGTATGTTTGCAACGAGTCCGGACGACGTATATATACGTCCTGTATGTTTGCAACGAGTCCGGACGACGTATATATACGTCCTGTATGTTTGCAACGAGTCCGGGCGACGTATATATACGTCCTGTATGTTTGTATCGAGTCTGGGCGACGTATATATACGTCCTGTATGTTTGTATCGAGTCTGGGCGACGTATATATACGTCCTGTATGTTTGCAACGAGTCCGGGCGACGTATATGTACGTTCTACCTACTTTGATCGAATCCGGGGCAGGTTTGTTCGCGATTTTGCTACGTAATTATTTGTTTTAGTTATTTATGTATGAAACGCGATGGAGGAACTCGGCGTTGATCTCTGCACGCCGAGTGGCGGCTTTTAAATTCTATCAAAATTAATAGATGTTGATTAAAATTAATGGACGAAAGAATCGTTTACGGAAATTGTTTGACGAAATTTCTCGGATCAAGAGGATTAACGATAATATTACTATACCGGTTTACATTGCATCAGTATTATTATTAATAACAGTACTAATGTAATTAGTACACAGTGTTGTTATATTGATTAACATAAATGTAAAATAACATATTAATTGTATTAATATTAATATAAGGTAACTAGGACGTGGTATTGTTATTAATAACGATGCTAATGTAATGTAAGCCTGTTTCAAATTTACCAACTGATAAAAAGCTTATGGATACTTTAATAGCAAAGAATTGAATTAATGTTTACGACGCGAATGTTTCGCGCTTATTACGTTTAAAGTTACATTTTCGGTTGTTCGCTTAATACGCGTAGGATAACTCGTGGCACGTAAGACAAAATAACCAAAGTGTTCCAAGATTAGTGTATTTTCTTTACACGTTGTTAGATAGTGAATCACCATTAGTAAGAATACGTTATCTAAGAGCATGAAAGTATTGGCAACTAAGTAATTGCGGATTTTGTCAATACCACCTAATGACAAAATCCGCAATTACTTAGTTACCAACCCAATATTATAATAAGCCTTGGCCTGTTTTGATGATTCATGAGAAGGCATAAAGACAGGATTCTTACGCCTGGTTCCTTTCTTCCTACGAAAGAGTGGACCTTCTCTTTCCTTCTTCTCTCTCTCTCTCTCTCTCTCTCTCCTTTTTTTTAAGAAATATAAGAATTGTCGAATTTATTTATACGAAAAGAAAAGGCAGAGGACAAAAATCTTTTTTGATATGGCGTTCCGTTAACTCGCCACGCGACAGGGTCCGTTAGCATCGATGATCCTGCTAAAAAATACCTCTTCTATGTGTCATGGTCGTGAAATAGTCGATTTTCTTGGTCCACGCAAAGCATCGAGTCAGGATACAAAAGTGACTCAGTGTTTTGCGTAGCTAAAGTAACAGGAACTTTCGTATTAATGAATTCAGTTATGTTAAAACCGAACCAAAGAGTAAGAAATTAATTGCTCCGATGCGTTATAAATTCAAACAAGTAACAAATTTGAGCAATAAAAATAATAAATAAATTAGCGTTTACCGTAATGAATTTTAACGATGAAATAATGATTAGAAATATTCAACGTTCAAAGGAAGAGTGATAAAATCATCAAACTTTAAAGCGTGCAATTTTATAACTGTATCGTCGCGTCATACCGCTACCTAAATGTGAACAATCGAAATGATCGAAATAACAATGAAATTTTTCGAAAAATAATTCTAAACGAGCGTCGTTCAGCCGATCGATATCATCGTCAATATTATCATTAATATTTAACATTCTCGACGTTATCGTGCGTAGGACACCCTCCAGAGGATCGATACACAGGGTATCCAGAGGTTTAACGTTGAAACTTTGCCAGTGTGTTCTATAAGTAGAAATAAGACTGAAATGTCACGCGGCAGAAAGTGCATAAGCGTTTGATTAATAAGTTACAACGAAATTATGGACTGCGAGAAATGTACAATGTACACACTTCCTCTAAATTTAATACAAGATAAAACAAGATAAACGTTCATAGTAGATGCTGATACGAGGCACATATGTTCGCTGTATGTGCACGATCATACAACGACAAATGTATCGTTTCACTTTCGTTCTGTTCGCTTCGTTCGTAAATTAATCACTCGAACGAAAATCGCACATGAAGAAATAAGAGAAAATCGATCCAACGATAAATTCCACAGCACATCGATACCACCTTTGTATTGAAAAACGAAGCTTTACGTTTCGTGCTCCTTTCTTAGTTTTATTTCTACTTATAGAATACACTGGCAAAGTTTGAACGCTAAACTTCTGCACACCCTGTATATCGTCGATAAAACGTTGAGAATTTCGAGGATGTTATTGGCTTGGCAACTAAGTGATTGCGGATCTTGTCAATACCGTCCAATGGCAAAATCCGCAATCACTTAGTTGCCAACTTGATCGTTACCCAAATGTTAACAATAATATCGATCGTCTCCGAAGGCTCCTAAAGAAATCTATAAAGCGATAAATCGTTACGTTTCCAAACTTTCATCCCCAACTTTCTATTCGAAGCTGGTCAACTTCTTCTTCTTCTTTCGAATTGCGATATTGAAAAAGGACTAATTTATGTCACCCTCGAGTGCCTGCCGCTCTCTCCTCCTAAATCAAACGTTCCTTTTCGAATGCACAAAGCCTCTTGAAACCTTCTTACACTAGAGATGACGAGGATGACGATTGAATTCCGTGTCACGTACTACTCCTTATTGTCGCTATTGTGTAATCTTGTTACTGCGTAACAATGTAGCGATTGAGACGTATGTAGTACAACGATATCTGGCTGGTCGGAGTAATTCCATTGTAATTCATCGTGACAGATGTTTAAGAAGGACCGAGATTCCGGATCGTGTCAAACAGCACGACCTTGTCAAGTGGCACGATTGAATGAATGATACCGCGTGTACAAGTTCCTGAACCGAGACAAACTGTGAGAAACTGGCAATCGTCGTTGGTCGTGTATTTAGCTATGTACGTACATGACACGTCCTCTTGCCAATTAACTCAAAGGCAATATAATCAAGTTCAATAGCTCGATGATAATTCGATATAAAAGTAGCTTGGATATCGATCAGAAGGTTAATATTAATCTAAATTAATATTAATTTATAAGCTGTTTATAGACGGAATCGAATAGCTCGATGGTTTGAGAAAAGATAATTCGATATAAAAATAGCTTTAACGTTGACTCGAAAGTTATAGAATAAACTACATTTAATAGTTTCGCGGTTCAAGAAGAGATAAATCTGGTTCGTAGATGAAATTTCGTAGCTCAATGATTTAAAGAAAGATAATCCGATTTAAAAGTGGTTTTAATATCAACATAAATTTATATCCATGAACGAGAAATAGCTGCACGGCTTAAGAGAAAACTAATTCGATCGTAAACAAGCATACAATAAAGTTAGCACAGATTTAACAAATTTACCATTGCCGGTACGCTTGCACGATATTTGACAAAATATCTTCACAGTTTCCGTGCAGCTATTTTTTAGCCATAAAGCATTCGCATCAAAGTATACCATTAATTATACTTATTAGACACAACAACACGAATAAACTGCGGATGTTTATGCAAATTGAAATTTACACGAATACGACGAAAGAAATGGAACTCGGCTATAAACTTGTTTCGTTATCTAAACTCGTAACTTTCATCGTCACTTTGAATAATTTGTATATTTTTCTACACCACAAAATACGTGTGTATTTTTTTCTTTTTTATTTAAATTTCGCAGAAATTTTTTATTTAAAGCGCAGAAAAATCCGCAGTCTACTTATCAACAATAATACGTACATATGTGTAAGATGAAAACGAGAGTATACGATCGTCGACGCGATTGCCAGTACTGCGTTTGAGTTAACTACACACAGCCAGGGGATTATCGTGTATATATATATATATATATATGAATGAATCATCACAGATATAGTGGAACATGAGAAACACGAAACGTGTTGTAACTAGGAACGTTATCGATATGGAGAAGGTGGATGATAATGAGAGGCGCAACGATGGAGAAACGAGAGAACGCTTCCGCAAACGGTCCGTGCCACTTCGTTTCTAGACCAAAAAACCCGGCCGTTAATCGCATTCTACGTACTCTCGTTCACGGTACACGGCTCTGTGGGCGTTTATTAATTCGAGCGCGATTAAATTTGATTTTCGAACATCAATTACGGGAAACGAGCGCAGCGGTCCGTTCTACTTCGTTTATAGAGTGAACGCAAACAATCAGCTGATCAGAGCGTCTCTAGTTGGTAGTTGTACGTTTCTCCTATACATATTTCACAGGAAAAATACTCGATCCAGCGGGATCGTGTTATGCAACGTGATTCCAACTTTTCTGTGCCCGAACTGTGGCAGCATAATCTACAAGTAGAAATAAGGAAAAAGCGTTGTACGTATTTAATTAGATTGTTCGAAACACTCGTGGCATTTTTGATCGCATTTGGTAGCATTTAAAGAGGATTACTCATCATGAAACTTCTGCTAAATATTTACACGCTACCTTTAGGATAAATATTGCTGCTAGTTGAAAAGAGAAAGCGAAATTGATTAATTATTGTATTGTATCGTATTTATATTTGTTTATTTGTATTATGGCACTTATGCCTATTACAATGATTTTGTGTATGTGGCCGCTTTGTATATTTTGTTTCTATCTTAGTTTATACCCTGAAGCTAAATCTTAATCCATCGTTCAATTATGTGTTATCCGATTATGTGATACGTGTGTTATCTATTTGGTTGTTCCTAAAGTTTCTTTTATAAGGAAATAATAGATTTATATTATTCTATTGGATTATGCATGATCCATTCTGTCCTATTTATTATATTTGTTACATTTCATCTTTTGTGATTCTATTTGTTAGAAAATAGATGTATGACAATCTGTATTGTACGTGCGAGGAATGAAAGAGAGGAGGACAAAAGGAAAACGCCACGTATGTGTTGAATGAATGAATGTGCAATAAAACAAATTCATTCCTGTTTGAGAAGTACGAGAGAATCGGCCGTTGTCCGTTAATATTTCAAGTTATTACATTATACATAAAATAGTTAGTCTGTTCTAAATAAATTTTGTATTTAATAAAATTAATTTCACCGGTGACCGGCGCTCGATTTGACTACAGCGCCGTGGGGGCCACCGGTGACCGGCGACGCAGCAAATATTAAAGGTACATGGCACGATTGTTTGAAAAAAGGACAATCGTAATAATTGTCTTCAACGCCGTGGGGGTCACCGGTGACCGGCGCTCGATTTGACTACAGCGCCGTGGGGGCCACCGGTGACCGGCGACGCAGCAAATATTAAAGGTACATGGCACGATTGTTTGAAAAAAGGACAATCGTAATAATTGTCAACAACGACGTGGGGGTCACCGGTGACCGGCGACGCAACAAATATTAAAAGTACATGGCACGATTATTTGAAAAATGGACAGTCGTGATAATTGTCTGCAACGCCGTGGGGGTCACCGGTGACCGGCACTCGATTTGGCTATAGCGCCGTGGGGGCCACCGGTGACCGGCGACGCAGCAAATGTTAAAAGTACATGGCACGATTGTTTGAAAAAAGGACAATCGTAATAATTGTCTACAACGCCGTGGGGGTCACCGGTGGCCCTCAGCTCGAAAAATTCTTCAAGCATGATTTTATAATATTTTATTTGCTGCAAATAATATTTCAACGTAATATGCATCGCATAAAATAATACAAAACAAAAAATGTCCTGCGTCTATTATTTCCTTATAAAACGAAAGAAACTTTTGAGGCAATCTAACGTATTTTTATTTGGTATACACATCGCATTGATTAGTAGGAAACAGTCAATTTTCTGTATCTGATATTCGAAAGCGCGAAAGTTTATTAATAGGAATATGGATGAGCCTGTCGATGCGTGACTCCCTCGTGGATTTTCGTCAAACTTTCCTTAATTATCTGGTTGCGACGCGCATACGACGAGAGAATCAAAGAAAACGGATGATCAGATCGCAATGACTTTAAAAAGGATAAAATACTCTGCAAGATTAAACTTCGTATCGGGGCAGCATTTTTTTTTTGAAAAACTTCTCTCCGCATTTTCTGACAGTACTCGGTGAATAACTGACGCACTGTATATCTTCTACGTGTCAGTGTTTGGTATCTCGTTTCTGCCCGTTCTTCTTTGTTTTCTCTATTTGTTGAAAGCTCTCAATTCCGCTTCACGCTTCCCTTTATAAAGTTTGCCAGTTGCCATATTTGTTGCTCGGTCGTTATTGTTACTATTTCGAAATTGATTAATTAACAAGCTGCCGTTTCCCAACAAGACGACATTGGCCGTTAATTAGAATGTGCAATTTCATTCGTCCCATCCATTGGATATCGGTACGTGCATGGTTATCACGGGTTGTTTGTTCTTATTTTAATCCGATCTTTTCAGCGGTGGAAAATCGGATAGCCGTACAAATACTAATAACTCGCTGAAAAAGCTATCTTCTCGACGATGAAAAATTGGATGGCCGTGCGGATATTAATAATTACTCGAAGAAACTTATTGTTAAAAAAAAGACTTGGCGCTGTAGAATACGAAAGGTCAACTATATTTGCTCTATCTATATTTGTGTGACGTTCATCGAGATAATTTGTCGTGAAAGATAATTTTAATGTCACTTGTAAAACGATAGCTTAATCCTTCTACGTTTCTTTCAATCTTCTCCACCGGGTTCGTACTTTGCTAACCGTACACGTTGACGAATTTCCGATGTTTCGATTCCATGGAATTTCTTCTTCCTTGAAATGTAGTTCGATGGGAAAAATTGAAAACGCCTTGTATAAGAACCTGTTCGAAGCGTGGTTAAACCCGAGGGAAATTGGTTCCCTGAGCGACGCGCACAACGTCCAGCTGGCTGGCAATAATTCGTGTTACGTAAGCGCATCTCGCCAACCCGTTTCCTCCAGCCGTACTTGATTCACTTTCCATATTTCGCCTGGAAGGTTGACCTTCCACTGGACTTTACGCGAATGGCTCGAATTTAAGCTCGAGCATCGAAGGTTGCCACGTAATAACTTCCAGATACGTGCATGCATACATAAACACATACTTACATACATACATACATATATACGTGACCTAAAAGATCGTCCTTCGTGTTCAAATTCTCAAATTTCACAGCAAAGTTTTATTTTCCTCGTGCTACTTTATGATTGTTTGCGTAGAGAGACGCAGCAACGTGTAGGATATATTTCTACGCTATAATTTATATATTCATAATCCACCTATATAATTTATTCCACGCTATATTTGTAATTCATATTAACTTTCATATTTTAACATTAATTTTAAGAATAATTGTGTATATATATATATATATATCTTTTTTTGAATATAAATGTATTCTCATTTTTTGTACAAATGTCTTCGTCATTTTCTATGTATTTATAATATAAACAATATATAATAGTCGATAATAATTTATTATATATATGTAAATATATTTATTGAAATATATATCGTTGTTTCAAGTTAATAACAAAATATTACAAATCTGTGAAATATAAGGTATGAAAAGAACGAAAAATGAGGTTCTAGACTGTTCTAGAGTGGCTAGAGTGTCAGTCGAAGACCGCAGAGGCGTGCATTATCGAACAGCCGCGTTGCTTCCACTTCTCAGGCTAATGGCCATGAACTGATTAGGCTGACGAGATCGAGTCTTTCTTTCTATCGTTCGTTAACAGGTAACTACGTATGTATATAGCCCGCTTCAATCGAGGCAAAGGTTAATTTTAGCGATTGACACTACGCTCTCTAATTGCTCGTTAATCACGTTTCTCGATAGAGCAATCGCCCTTGAATAACCTTTCCGTAGTTCTGTCCGTGTTTGTACTATCTTTATCATCGGGAACTCTCAATGCCTAGATAAGTTATGATTTATGGCAATAATTTACGAGGATATTGCAACGATACGAATTTCTTTTTTTTTTTTTTTTCTTAATTTATTTCAACGTCGATCGCTGAGGTGATTTTTTGTCCAGAATTTATCTTTATTCGACTAATTACAACGTATAATTCGATCGTAATCTAAGTCGATCTAATCGATGCGATCGCGCGAATTTCTTACGATCGTTTACGACGAGAAAGAAATAAATTGATTTTCAGGAGACAGGTTTATTAAAATTTCGATTCCTCGCAAGGTAGATATTTCGTGAAAAAAGAAGAGGAGAAAAAGGTAAGCATTCCTTCGTGAGTTTCGAGATCGTACGAAGTTTCAGATTCAAGTTTCGCGAATGTAAAAACCAGGTCTCATCCTTGCTTTTATTATTCGCTAATTTGAAATTTTAAATTTCCTTCGTCGATGACTTTCGAGTGTTCTTTTAAAACGGAATATTAGGTCGGTGCATATCAAACAGCGTCTTCCATAATAAAAGTTTAATTCCTTTCCAACATATCGTATATTTAATCGAAATCCTTGAATCATATGCAAGTTATTCTTATTTTTCATTTTTTCAGGGACCATCTTATCTCGTTATTCCAGACTCGTAAGGATGACTCTTTGAAGCATAATTTTGCAACTTAAAAATCTCTTACAACGGAAATCTTACAATTTCTTCGTAAAAACCACGTCAATATGATTTACGCATTAAAAAATTTCTCGGATGAAGTATTCGTGGTATTTTTTCGAAATTTTCGCCCAAGAAAATCGCACGAATATTCTGCTCGCGATAATGGAGCGTCATATTTTTATCATAAATCTTGCCAACATCGACTGTTTCGATTTCTACAATAGTAAATTTCTTCTTCTTTGATGTAATTGACAATCAACGATGGGACAAGATCGAAGGCGCGATATCGGCGCGGCAAATTTAAACTTCGAGCGAACCACAAGCGCCAATCTAATAAATGCAAGGAAGATAAAGATGGAAGAGCGATCTATGCTCCGTATTACAGGCACGAACGTTCCGACTTCTCTTCCGCGTTTTCGCCGCGAAGAAAAGATTAGTTCCGTTCGCAACAAGTGATCGTTAACACGTTCGCGGTCATGTAGGTCACGATAGTTGTTGCGCAGGAGTTCACGTACCACATGTAGGTCGACATCGACACAGTGTGAACCGGACAATCTACTTATCGTTGCTTCTGAACAAACAACGTCGCCCACCTGAGAACCTACTCGTCTCGAGCAATTCTCGTAATTGGCCAACGAACGCGAGCGAGTTTGTACGTTCACCGCCACCGATGGTCATCGCTCATTAAACATTTGTAATTGTTATATATTTTGTAATTTATAGTTACTATACTATTACAAAGTAAGATGAGATTTTATAAAATCTTTTAAATTTCTTCAATTTCTTCTTATTATTATCTAAGTATAATTATATATATAATATATAATTTCTTGGACTAACAGATTTTCGGCGATGTTAACGACTTACGAGGGAGGACGCCCAAATTCAGAAAATTATGCAGCTTTGAGGATACGCAAAGGATGTAACTTCGCTCTGCCGGGGTGAAATTGACCCACGGAGATCCCTTTATTTTCCGATCTCGCGTTACTCCGTTAAAAAGAGTCCTCCGATAAAAGTTACTTCTTCTAGTTAGGACTAACATTTGGTAAAAAGTCGATCGACTTTACAGCGAGTTGTAAGGGAAATCGGAAAATCATCGGATTCTTGTGGCTCGATTTAAACCTGGGCGGCAACTACTGTTGTAAGGGGTGCTTTCCTTAGCGCAAATTTATCGCCATACAGTACCCGGGCACTCCTAGGGCCACAGGGGTTGTGGTTACGCCCAACCAGCGAACAAGGCACCCAATACCTTTGTACCTGGATTAGTTAAGCCTAAACCTGGGTGACAAACAAAAATTGCGTGATACAAACATATGTACATCCTTTATCTGTGCACCAGGTTTCATAATTTTGTACAGGCCAGGAATCTATCGCCGGAGCAAAAGTGCACAGGTACAATATTTTAAGACGACAACCAAAAAATAGAGAAAAAGGAATTACGCGTATTGTGCAACAGGTAGAAAGAAGAGAACACAGAACACGTATTACTGGAATGTGTTTTATACGAAGAAATGAGAGCAGCGCGTTTGAAGAGAAGCGAAACAGCGGAAGAGACAGTGGCAGTATAAACTGAAGACGATGCAAGAAGACTACTTCATTACGTACAAGAAACAGTGAAAATATGAGCATTGTGCAGAAACGAACGAGAGAAACTCAGGGACACAGGACTACACCGAACGCTCATTTGCTTAAGTACACATTTGCTTAAGTACACATACAGTACTAAGTAGCTGCGGATCTAAGCGACAGATTATAGCAGCTATTACAAATGGGTACTATTTTATAACGTTTTCGATAAATGCAAGAAGCGTTAATGAGTTCTATAGTGTAAGTTTACTTAATTATAATGTACTCGCTTAATTATAACAATGGCAAAATAATATTTAAGCAAATGTTATAACGTAAGCGTCAAGTATTTAAGGTAAGCAAATATAAATCTGATTAAGTAAATTAAGTAAAATTGAAAGACAAATAGAAATAAGTAGAAAGTAAAGATAAGTAGAAACACTTAGCGACGCGAACTTAAGCCAAGCAACGTTTAACGATAAGAAACGAAGAAATGTGAGATTAAAGTGAATGTAAACCATCCAGCAATGTACAACGTATAATTGGCAAATTGTAACACGTGATAACATGTACTACGATAAAGAACACGACGTAATATTTTGCGAAAGTGAAATTTTATGCTGCAGTATGTACACTACAAGAAAACCAAGTTACTGTGCTTCACTTGCTGTTACAAACTCTATACAAAATGTAGTACTCTTACGTACGAACGAAACAAATAGAAAATAAAGCAGAAGAACGATCATAAATTAATCTAAACTCTATCAGCTGTCCATACAATTACCCACCTGTTTATCCTTATAATTTATATTATTATCTATTTACATAAATCTACATCTTACGTATTGCCCCATATCTTCTTCGTTATCGTATTTCCTCCCCTGATTTCTCAGTCCAACTTTCCTCTATGCGTTCCCCTTGCTCCTTCCTCCTTCTTTGCCCTAATTGCTTCGCCCACTCCGATTTATAGCGCGATATATTTCAATCTATTGCAGCTCCCACAGTAAAATATAAAAGAACACGTTATTACGAATATCACTATGACATTTATTATAGTACTGGCCGGAGGATGATAATTAATTATCCTTCGTATCTGTTGTTTATCGCGTCAATTTGCCCCGGTTCGATAATGCTATTCTTCTCTGCTCCTGTCACAATGCGATATCATTGTTCAAAGATTGGATTTCTTATTAACATCGGACGTATTTTGTTATTGATATTTACCACTTTCTGTATATTTTGACTCGCGACTATATATACTTTCATTTACGATTTTATATATTTTATATAATTTCCATCCTGAATTACTATGTATTTATATATTTTGCATATATTTTTCATTAATTTCGTATATTTTCATTTACGATTAACAGGACTGCGAGACTCGACACATTTACAGGAAATTAATTAGGAGAACGCGCGTAACACGCGAGACTCTGTAAACTATGGAAAAGCAGGGAATAGTATTTCGTAAGCGAAACTTCGATTCTACGTGTTTCTTTCTATCGTCCGACGATTCATTTCGTTCGAATACGGCGTTCACGCGCGCCGATTTCCTATTTGTATCGCGATAAATGAAATTAAAGAAGCTGTACATCCGAATTCCATTTACCGGAACGAAATCTCCGTTAATTCGGTTAGACGTGCTTCTGTCGATTGAATTCAACTTCCGCTAAATGAATAAAAAATCATAAATAGGCAGACAGAGCCTATGAATTTGCATTGCACGGAACCGATGAATCCAAACGAACGAGAAAGCTCCGCTGTACGTTCAAGCGATTCTCAACCGTCCCTTACGCGAGATCTGTTTTACAACGACAGCGAAGGAAAAAACGACGATCGTGAATTGTTTGCGCTAGCAAATTGCATAATAATATCACAGCCAGGCATGCTACTGGTCGATCAAGTAGAACAGGTTTCAAATCCTATACCGTCCACTCAAGCATCTGTCGATCGATATCGAATCGAGTGGCTAAGGTCGTCCGGTAAGAAGTTGTTAAAAAGTCTGACAGGGAAAAGAAACGGTGCGATTTACGTGGTTAAAAAAGCGTGCACGTAGAAAGGTTGTCTCGATAGTGGAACGATTTTATTTACTACCTCGAGAGACGTTCACTCGGAGGGGCCGCCGAGTTGTTTCAACGTGAAAGAACTGCTTTGCCATTCGCTCGATTCAATGAACATCCTTCCGTAACGAATAATCGACCGATGATAACCGCATACATATTTATCTGTAGCCAAGCAGAATCGTGAGAATCTCGTCTAAGATCGTACAACATGCAGTTGGTCGTGCGAAAATATCTGCGCGAATGTTTTATATTCAATTACATTCGCCTTGTTAATAATTGCTCGTTACACATTCTGTTTTATTTCCAAACGATTATAGGATGGCATAATAAATATTCATTGACATTATCTGGTCGAATGTTTTACGCTCGATTTTCAAGGTACACGTATAGTCGTTCCATGCACGTTCTATATTTTATTTTCGGGTTAACCAGAGACGCGAGGAAAAATTGGGTCGCATAAGTGAGAAACGAATCACTTCGATTGCGTAGGATTAGGATAAGGTAAACGTCATTACAGGATAGAACAGTAAATATTAATTGGCGAATATCTGGCTGAACATTCGATGCTTAACTTTCAAAGTATAAATTGTTCGCTATGCATATATCGTATTTTATTTTCAAATTAGCCAGCCGTCAGGAGAAATTGCCTCTCACGGGTGAGAAGCAAATTACATCACCGCGGTCACGAAATCAACGATACGCTGCGAGGAATAGAACCGGAAGAAACCCGGTGGGGAATATTAGGGAACAAATTACTGAAAAACTAATTTAACAAGATAAAATTAAAATCTACGTGTAGTGAAGCTCGCAGAGATATTAAAAATTAAACGAATTAGAAACTAAGGGCATTGTGTCCGGGGGAGTACTACATCAGGAACAATATTAAGTCAGATCAGAAACAGAGAAACGCCAGGAAACGGATAAGATTGACATTTATAGAAACTGGAACGCTGAAGTAAAATTTGAAATACGCTGCTGTACCTATGTTACGATATATTGTATCGTGTTATCCATGCTACGTATCACGTTACATTATGTTGTTCCATGCTACGTTAGCTAGCTATACATCGTGTTATATTCTGCTATAATTGATTATATTACGCCGAAAATTATATCTACGTACTGGTAACAGATATTGTACGAGGTTTTAAGCCGGACTACGATAAAGAGATAATAATAATAATAATAATAATAGTAATATTTCTTTTATAAATCCAACATTACAGAATCGAATGATCGAAACGTTTGTTGAGAATTTCAGAAATTTCAAATTCGAATACCCAGAATATAATTGTTCGTTGTCGTATCCTATTCCGTCTTTTTAGCGACTAGTCCCACGAATATCGTCGTCGAATGGAACGTAGAAAAAATATTCGAGGAGAACAAATTTCAACTTCTTATCTGATTATATCGCTTTAAACTAACATGAAATACACACGCGCATCTAACACGTCCGAATAGTTCCGTGACCAGTCGTGCATATACACTGTTGCTCATGATAATTCGAACGACTTGAAAGGTCGTTGGACATCGCTTGAATAATTGAAATTTGAGACACGTAACACACACAATTTCTAACCAGCGATACAATCAGACGACGATATTCTTTGTTCGAAGAAACGTTCGTATATACGTTTGAACAGTGGCAACGAACCCTTATTTAACTTTTATGGCACGAGCCAAGTATTAAAGCTGTATTCTTCGAATAATTATAGTTGGTAATACAGTGGGACATAAGCATGTAATTTGAAGAGAGCGAGCGAATCGGCGGCGCGCCTCAGAATGAAAATACAGAGGGAACAGAGAACATCTGTGTGTGTGTGTGTGTTTCGTAACGAGCCACGCAATCGGATGCATCAATAATAAATTAAATAATTAATAGTAATCAGAGTTAGGATATAGGTAGGTTTATTAATAGCAACAGCAGGGGATAGGCTAATTGATAGTAATAACAATAAGTGTATTACATTCGAATTAAAGATTAACAGAAACTTTCTGCCGCAAGGAGCAGTTGGTATGATAATTTTAAAGCACATTTTCTTTAGGAAAAAGTACTTTACGCTGTTGAAAAGTCACGTTGTTCGTTATATACAGGGTGTCCACGTTGTTGCTACCATTTTTCTCGTAAAGTATAAGGAAGAAATATTATAAATGGTTCAAAATGAACTACACATTCAATGCATCAGCAAAAATGCATGTGCATTCTGCGGTTCTTTTTTTTGTTTTAAGTAGCAACCTTCTTTTTCTTTTGGGACGCGTCAAATCCTCTCGACATTCTACCTATTGGTTGGCAACTAAGTGATTGCGGATTTTGTCAATACCACCTAATGGAAAAACCCGCGATCACTTAGTTTCCAACCCAAAGGCATCAGTATAACATGGTCGAAGACCGATTAGTTCTAAAGGATGTTCCAACTTTAATTTAGTGGAATTTATCATTACGAAAGAAGAAGGAAATATTCTCCAGAGTTGGAGTTAAAATTATTTACAACGATGATTTTCAATTGTTTATTACTTTTGACCCGGTCTCCTCTACCATATAATAATAACAAAGATAATTATAATAATAACAAGGATAACACTTTACATCGCATCGTCGTTCACATTTTGCGCTATTTACGACGTTCACTGCTCGTGTATGAACATTTCAAAAATATTGCGAACTTATATACAATTCGAGAAACGAGTTTTCTAACTCATCCTGTTACTCTGTCCTCTTCAGGACAAGAATTCAGGACACGGATTCATTCGACTTCAAATCAATTAAATCTAGATCTACGTGCGTGATAAATATTTCTTTTCACTTTCGCGCCATTCGTTTCGTCTCTCTCGCTAGTACTACTGAAATTCGTTTTGGTTCACTAACCGACCGTTTTCTTTCCTGGAGTCGGCCAGTACGCGCCACGTGTTTCGTGCTTTCACTCGTTAAGCGATCGCATTTTTCCTTCTTCCTTTTCCTTCATTTCTTTTCTTTTTTTTCTTTCTCTTTTACTTTTTTACTTGTTATGACATAAGATGTTTTATGGAAAAAGTTTTCAGTCGCGATCGTTCGTTTGCCAATCGAACTGCCGCAATTATCTATCCATCGAACAATAATCGGTCAGATTTGTATGGCCTTACAAGAGATTCGAAGGCGCACAGAATGCACATAATATGAAAAAGATATCCAAAATAAATAAAGTATTTTTTATTATTATTATCATTTATTCTTTTCGTCCATTTCTTTTTCAATTTCGATAATAACGCTCGTCGCAAAACATCGAGCTTACGAATAGCAAAGTTGTAAATCAAAGTTTACAACCTGAAACCAAAATCCCTAGAACCTAGTTACCTAATCTGTGGTGATATTCTTCTGGTAATATTCAAGTTATAGCGCTTGCTATAGTATCTGGTAGGTAAAACAGTATTCCATGTAATTTCAGTTCTCTTAATTGTTATTCTCGGAAGAATAAAATTGCACAAAAATTCGCAGTAAAAGTAGAAATAGTAGGACAGAAGATGAAAATAGTAGGACAACTGTATCTGATATGGGACACCGTAATACCTCGGCAAGTAACTAACAAAATTAATAGGCAACGGCGTAAAACACTTAACAACGTGTAAGGAAAAATCGTGCGAGCCCGAGCTTCGCTTGCAAATCTGTCGTTGTCGTATAAAGCGTATAAAAGCTTTTTGAAGACAAACAGCGAATTCTTTTAACCAGGACAAATTGAGAAATATTACTTTTGCACGATTTATCATCGAATTTTCTCTGCGACTGAGAGATGATGTTTTCTTTTTCACGAATTTGGGCCACGTCGATGCATAAGCTTCCTTTTCCTCCTGAAAAGCTCGTTTCTCAGCACTTGCGGTCTTTTCTACGCTCTTCAACTGTATCCCCGAAGACTGAACAGTCGACAGATACTTAAACCTAACCGAAATATTCCATACGACGATACTAATACTACAGAGATCAAAATTATAGCGAACTTTATTTAACTCGTTTCGATTTACACTTCGATTAGGTACACATTTATCGAATTATGTGGATGCCACGACCTTTCGCCATCTTTCGCGCAACTTGAATATTCGACTCCTTGCAGAACCTGTCGGGTTTCTCGGCGAGAAACTTTCCAAAGAATTTTTTAATCAGCCAAAGACTTAAAAATCGGAACGATCTTGCCTAGCAGCGTTTAACAAGCGCGTAATATTTCGTTAAAAATGAACGAGCAGATCTAAGGACGCTTCAAGTGACATTTTTTAGCCTGATACGTTCGCAGACAATTTGCCCGGTTGAGAGGCAACAAAATTTCTAGTTTTGTTAAATTCCTTCAAAATCCGAACGAACTTTCCAACCAATCTAATACATCGATAAACATCTCCTACTACTCGAGCGTGCAACGCAAAAACACCTTCACCGCGTTTCGTTTACAGCGTCCATTAATTTTTTTACTGTTCCATTTATCGCTAGTCAACATCTTTATGGGATACCGCAGCAAGTACGTAAAAACGAATTCGCCAATGTTCTCTCGTCGTCAACAGTCGCAAGATAAGAGACGCGAATCCTCGTCTCCAGCAATGTGTCGATATATTGGGCGGCAACTAAGTGATTGCGGATTTTATCATTAGATGGCAATGGCAAAACCCGCGATCACTTAGTTGCCGAACATAACACAATAACACGGAATATTTACGAAAGAATAGAGAAACGAAGATGTTGAACGATTGAAAGTTTCCACGGAGGAAGATTGTTCGGACAGGTGCACGCATATAACCCGATAAACTGTAGCTGCAAATTAGAGCGGCGAACGCATAGTCGAATTAATCCAATTTGCCAGAGTCTGTAACGAGATTTGCACGTGCTGGAGGGACGGGCGATAATATAAACTCGATCGTCGGAAACCGGTCTGAAGGGGATTAAAACTTACGCCCTGCTTCGTCGTGGTCTTCGCAGAGGAATCTCCGGCTGACAAATAATTCCGCTTCTTACGAATAAATTCCTTCTTTTCGAAGTTTGTCCGCGGCTCGACCAGCAGCAACCGTCGAAATAATTGCGTCTCGCGTTGAAACGTCGAAGGAGAATGAGACGTTCGGTCGGGCGGAAATCGCCGCTCGTTTCTCCTCCGCGGTATAGATAATCCTAGCATAATCTACTGCTTATACGTGCGACGTGATTTCGACATGACGCGAACCACAAATACCACGCGACACTCGCTAGGTTCTTCGAACTATTGGCTTGGCAACTAAGTGATTGCGGGTTTTGTCATTACTACCTAATGACAAAACCCGCAATCGCTTAGTTGCCAATAGAAACGTTCAAGAAGTTTTAAGCTAAGCGAAGAAGACTCGTACAGCCATAGATTAACAACGAATATCGACGGAATGTTATTTTAGAAGACAATAGCAGTGACGATCAAAATGATATTCCCGAAAGAACCTAAAGCCATTCTTTGCACGTAATGTCAGACTTTCTCTGATCATTTGTTCCCAACTTAACTTACACGTTACACAAGAATTACCTAAATAAATGGTCCGCGATTGCGCCACTTTCTCCGCTTTGAAAAGAACTTTGCTGGTGATTCGATCGACTATCTAACGTTATTTGTCACCGTAACTTCTACCTAATCTGATCGATGTCACTGACGAGAAACTTTAGGCCAGTTGGCTGTACGTACAGTCGGACGTACGAGTCTTCGTCCATCCTTTAAAACAGAATAACTTTGTTGGAATCGAACCAAACGATTTTTTGGGCAAGTTAGAAGGATCAGTTTACCGGACGACGCGTCTGAAAAGAGTTTGGAGAAAATTACGAATCGATGGAATCTTCTTTGTTCGAGCTTATAACGAAAACTTCAAAAATAAATGCTGGAAATGTTTCATTGGGATCAGTCAACGCTGCTGAGATCATCTACCTACTCGTTGATCTTAACAAACGATTGAAAAATGATGAAAATCGAGGTTGAGCCACGTTTTCGACTTATTTCCACTGGTAGAACAACCTCTCGTCGATTATTTACTGCAGTCCGGACTTTAGCCACGTTCAAGCATAGTTGATAAATCGTCGAACTGGGTTTTCTAATTAATTTTCTGACTAAGCGGACGAGCGAAGAAATTGCTTTAGATTCCTATGTTTGCACGAGCAATCGTCTTACGCCTGCTTGAACGTGTTATCAGGTCGTACTCGGTATATCGCGACACGAATCTTCGAAATTTTCCGTGTCATCCTCTGTACAGTTAGCTATGGAACGCTGGTTTAATGTAGGTACGGATAAAAGGATCCAAAGGAGTGGCCAGCTAAAAGTCCCGCAACGTTAACGGGAGCTTCATCCTTGCGATAACCAAGCAATTAAAAACAAATTTAACTTCGTTCCGTGCGACACAAAGCGAATAGGAGGACAGTCTGGTAATAATTGGTTGTCACAATAACGAATCGTCTGGCCGTTACTAACGAGACGCCACGTTTGTTAATTGTTTCCTCCGTGCATCCGTTCTCCGTAGTTTTGCTCGTTTTGCCAAACGTTCTGCGCTGCCCCCTCCGCCCTTCCCACACGAATGTATTTTTATCTGCCACTCGATCACAAGACTCGCAAACACTCTACGATGAAATACTAATTGATTGTGCTGATGATGCTCTCTTTCGTGGCTAGCAATATTTTATACGAGTCTCTTAAATGTTAAAGAACCCAATTGCAAATTTTTATCCGCTAACGAATAACGGAAGGAAATTAATTTGTGGCAATTTGGATACAAATTGGACAGGCCAATTAAGATCAAGCCAATGTTATCTGTAAGTGACGAATCAATTAATAAGCTTAGATCAAATAAGGTCAAATCGATCAATTTACGACAGCGAAATCAATTAATTAGCTAAAATAAACCAATTGGTGAATCGATTAATAAGCTGAAATCAACCAATTTACGACCCCCGAATCAATTAATAAGCTAAAATAGATCAATATGTAGGTGTCGTATCAATTAATAAGCTCAAATCAATCAATTCACGACCCACAAATCAATTAATAAGCTTAAGTACATCGATTGCAGGTGTCGAATCAATTAATAATCTCAAATCAATCAATCGATCAATTTATAAGCTCCGAATCAATTATTATACTCAAATTTATCAATTCAAAAGTACTACATAGGTTGACGAGCTCAAATGAATTAATAAGCTCAAATCAATCAATTTACGACCCCCGAATCAATTAATAAGCTTAAATAGATCAATTTGCAGGTGTCGTATCAATTAATAAGCTCAACTCAATCAATTTGCCGATGTCGAATCAATTAATAAGCTCGAACCGATCAATTTATAAGCGCCGAATCAATTATTATACTCAAATCTATCAATTCAAAAGTACTACATAGATTAACGAGCTCAAATGAATTAAAAAGCTCAAATCAATCAATTTACGACCCCCGAATCAATTAATAAGCTCAAATAGATCAATTTGTAGGTGTCGTATCAATTAATAAGCTCAAATCAATCAATTCACAACTCACAAATCAATAAATAAGCTTAAATAGATCAATTTGTAGGTGTCGAGTCAATTAATAAGCTCGAATCAATCGATTTATAGGCGTCGAATCAATTATTATACTCAAATCTATCAATTAAAAACTACCAAATGGATTAACAAACTCAAATGAATTAATAAGCTGCGATCAATCAATTTACGACTGCCAAATCAATTACTAAGCTCAAATCCATCAATTTGCAAGTTCCAAATCAATTACTACACTCAAATCAATCAATTTAGAAGTGAGAAATCAATTACCATGCTCAAATCAATCAATTTCCACGTGCAAAGTCAACGTTTCAGACAAGCCTTTCTTTTCTTTTTTTTTTTTTTTTCTTAGATAGGCTTGGTTTTTTCACACATCTGTCCAAACATACGTACTCCTAATCCTTACGAGAGCAGCTAAAATGACGCGATTATACAACAAGTGTATAAATAAATTTGAAGCTTCCATATTGGGAATTTTTGATATATGCAGGATGGGTCACGTAATAGTTTCCGGTTGTAACTCCGTTGCCAATGCAGTCACGAAAAAATATCAAAGAGAAAAGTCGAATGGTTCAAAAAAGTACTATGTCCGCATGACCACGCTTTTGTAGGCGTACAATGGTGCACGTGCAATCAACTGGTGCATTATTTTTTTAAATGAATATGCATATTTTTTTTACGCAGGTAGATTCTCCTCTGGTCGATCCATGACGTAAAAAAGTATCGGGGATGCAATGGTAAAAAAATTATTAGTCGTCGAGATATTAAAAAAAAAAAAAAAGAAAAATACACCTTTATAAAGGGAGATACTTAAATTAAAAAAAAAGCTTCGTAACTGTCGACTTCGATCTGTCCGCTCGTGACAAAAACGTCTACGTATTTATTCGTTATTTAAAAAATAGAATTTATTTAGATCCTATAAGTTCTACTGGAGAAATTAAAAAAATGGATAATACTGATTAATCCGGTTACGAGAACAATTGCACGGTTGTTTGAGATGTTTACGATATAACGGAGAAGCTTTCGAGCATCTTCTTCAATAAGGACATATCTTTTGAAATATCTCGACGGCTAATAATTTTTTACCACCGTATATCTTTTATATCCCGATATCTTTTTGCGTAGAATGACGGCAGGAATCTATCTGGGTGTAAAAAAAATATGCATTTGCATTTAAGAGAAATGATACAAACGCCCATCTCATATGCACCACATTACACTTCTTAAAAAATCACGCTCCTACGGACGTCCTACGTAGTCTTCGAAGCGTTCATCTTTCTCCTTTGACACTCTTTTGTAACTGCACTGGTAACGGAGTTATAACCTCAAACTATTGGTCCATACATGGACGTAACACCGTCAGAAGAATGCCATTAAAAGATACAAAATTATTGCGAGAAATATAGAAACAGCAGTCGATCATCCGGACTGGGTTTAACCTAACCCAACAATACGGTTAACCTAACCTGACTTAGCACGACGCTTTACGTAACTGTGCATACACAGATATAAATCCATTTGCAAATAAAAACAATGTCTCTGAACGATATCTAATCGAATCAATACGCGTCTCCTCTTCTCGTTACAAAGTTTGGCGATCGATTCTTTAGGTTCAACATAACCTAACAATGGGGTTAACCTAACCTGACTTAGCACGACAATTTATGTAACTGTGCATACACAGATACAAATACATTTGCAAATAAAAACAATGTCTCTGAACGATATCTAATCGAATCAATACGCGTCTCCTCTTCTCGTTACAAAGTTTGGCGGTCGATCCTTTACAGGAAACAAATAACAAGAATACCGATACAAAGATAGAAAGTAGTAAGGTCTTCTTGGAAACGTAAAGGTGACTTTTAGACATCGACCTGAACAACACCGGTGCTAACAATATTAAAAGAAACTATTATTGGTATATCATTGACTATCGGCAGCGACTATAAATAGAATATGTTCATCCGTTAATGTCATGTGGCTTTCTATTACAAGCGATCGATGGATCTATGAAAGAGGCAGCGTTCGCGAAAATCGCTCCAACATCTGGCAGGACCCAACACCGGAGAGAAACGCATAAAAGCCTAAAGCAGAAGTATATAATTTGCCGCGTCGCGACACACACAGCTCTTGCTATAGTCGTGTCTCTATAATAACTCGTAATGTATATGTTTCTGAAAGCGAAAGCTTCTAATGCAAAACGGCCGGTCACGCTTGCGTTCGTGCAAAACCGGTGAGAAAGCAAGGACTCGCTTTCCTCGCTGTTTATTAAAGCGCCACACTATGCTCGATAAATCCTGATTTTTGCAGCTTGGTCAAATAATTAATCCTATCCACGCCTATCCAAGCCGACCTAAGTGAAACAGCAGATTCGAAAGAGAAAACCTATAGAAAACGATCGTTCTCCAACGCTACAATTATTATCGTCTTTCAACCAGTTAATTGCGTTTCGCGAGTATACGCGTCGAACAAAAACTTCATCTCGCCGTGTTTCACGCGTATGCTCGTCGCCATTTTGTATCTGTTTACCCACTCAACCTAACCTAACAATAGGGTTAACCTAATCTGACTTAGCACGACGATTTACGTAACTGTGCATACACAGATGCATGGCCTAAACCCATGAGAAATGTCTAAGAAATGTCTTGAGAAATCTTAACCCACTTAAGAATGAAAGAGAAGCTTCATGGGGCAACACCGAGGTCAAATATTTTTCATTTTCGTTTGGTGATAATTTCTTCTCTTTTTAAAGATAGACGAACGAAAATGTTGGTTCGAAAAATGTGGTCAAATCGTGGACAAACGACTACCGCTGTCTTTAATATATTTAATTCTGTCTTATGGGTACATTTTGAAGGTTATAATCGTCGTGGTTTGATAGTTTCGTAGTTGCAGTTCCCATTAAATGGAAAATCACCAGCAATGCCCATTGCTCGTTCTTTCCCACCCTTTACCCTTCAATTTCAAACTTCCTTTTGTCTGTCGTCGGGTATTTGACGCCGAAAGCGTTGCGACCGCATCGAGCGTACAAGGTTCTGTATCGAAAGTAACTTGTGTCAGCAATACGTTCGAGGCAATCTCGATCTATTTTTGCCATGTTCGAAATGATCGGCTACACGCGAAAATCACGCACGAGTCAGCGCCACCTGCGACTTTTATCGCCGATTAAAGCGAATTCGTAAACCCTCGTTTCCTCTCTTTATTGGAAACTGGATCAAGCGCAACTTATCTGGCTGATCGATTTCACAAGTTAAAGCGCCAACGACCCATAAGGAGACGACTATACCGTGAACGTTTATGCATGGGAAGTTTATTTATTTGTAGGAAATTCTGAAAGTGTAAAATTGTATTCAATGTGTGTATAATGTGAAGAGATATGTATGTTAGTTATTTATTAATTATTATTATTATTGTGATATTATGATTATATATTATATAGTATAATTATGATTATTTATTATTATTATTATTATGTCAGTTATTTACCAATGATCTAAAAGCTGAACTTGGTTCTTCGTAAATTACAAACATAAATCACAACCAGAACATAGCTAAAGACACGAAACATGAACTTGCAAATAAATACGGTAAGAGGAAAATCTCTGGTTCCTCGAACTCTTTGATTATCTCTGTTCTGTCTCTAGATTTAGATTCCATATGGAGAAATATGTAGTACCATCTATAATACGCAGAAAGTGCGTAAAGCATTCAAAGTGAGGCGATATTATGTTGTCCGTGATAATAGTAGCTGCTGGGATACTGCTGTATTTTCTTCCTATTTAAGAAACGTGGAAGAAAAATCGGACTTCGGTCGCCGGGATTCGAACCCGGGTTCCAAACATTCGTAACCGAAGGCGTTAACCACTGCGCTGCCATCGTCCATTGTTAGTTAGTGTCGAGTGGGGCCACAAAAGCATTAGATTGTCCCGGAAGTTTCTCTCGTTTTATAAGAAACAACAGAAGCACCACATCTTTTGTTTCATATTATTTTATCGAACTACGTATGATCGTAATAATATTCGGTTGGCAAGTGATTGCGGATTTTGTCATTAGGTGGTATTGATCAAATCCGCGATCACTTAGTTGCCAATCCAACAGGAACAGAACAAAATGCATCATACGTAATTCAGTAAAATAATATACAACGAAAAATGTCGTGTCTATTGTTCCTTTATAAAACGAAACCTGGTTGGACCTATGGGATCCAACTATGGGAAACTGCGAGTAACTCCAACATAGAAATTCTTCAACGATTTCAATTAAAAACACTAAGATCCTTGATAGATGCACCTTGGTATGTCACCAACGAAACGATCCACCGCGACCTCAAGATACCCACAGACAAAGAAGAAATATACAAGTTCAAAAGCAGATATAACGCAAGAGTCAACAACCACCACAACCCATTAGCCAACCAACTACTTGACACGACGGATCAGACCCGCAGACTAAAAAGAAAATACCCTTTAGACTGAAGCATTAGATTCAACTAGAATCAAACATAATATAAATTATTATAATCCAAGTTACTGTACCATGCCAAATGAAGTTGCTTAAAATTCTTAATGAGAATTTCTTGTAAATAAACTACCAAATAAAAAAGAAAAAAATAAAACGAAAGAAACTTTCGCGACAACCTAATAGAATTCTCGTAATATTTGAAAGTTGAAACCAATTGCTGTTCCAGTACCTCGTTACTTGTTCCCTCCCCAAAAAAATCCTCCCTTAGTCGTATTTATTTGCGAAAATATGAGTCCGCGTAACCATCGTCCATCCAGTTGCTAATTGCAAAAATTCGCGAAACGATAATCAACGCGTAGCTCTGGAAACCGTCTGACGACGAGTAGAAACCACGCTCGAGTTAAAATATCGAACGTTACCGGCTCTACAAAGCTCAATTACGTAACGAAACAACGAAACTGAGAACTTTGGAGCCGATCGTACTTTGTCCGAATTGGCGAACGAAACGATTCGCGAACCAACGATCATTGCGAAACAAAGTGGAAATCTGTGACGAGATTTCGCGATTCTGCAAGCTCGGGTCATCGGATCGATGCAAACGATCATCGAGGTTGGCTGCTGGAGGATGCATTAATTACCAGTTTCCTGTTTTCGTTCGTCGAACCATCTGATCTTTAACGTGGCGCGATGGCCTTGTTGCCGCGGCGCGGCTAGAAAACGCGTCGCTTTTCAACTGGTATCGATGTAACGCGATTCGTAAATGCGATTTTCAATGGGATTACGCTTTCATGGCGCACGGTAACGCGAGTATCTTTCAATCAGCGAGCGGCAATTTCTACGCGGAATACGGCAACAGAGGAGAGACCGTTGATTAGATAGTTCCAGCGGAGATCGAATCAAACGTTCGAATTGAAGAGTGTGGCGCGAATTGGAAAAAAGAAGCAGAATTGGAGGTAATCCGGTTGATATAGATTACAGAGGGAAGCTTCAGAAAGAGCGAAATTGGGCGTATGATACGCGAAACAGCCGGTTAGCTATGTCCGGTGGAATTCTGTTTATCTGAACTTCGTTCGTTGCGTCAACTTTTTCGTCCACTTACATCATTCCATTAATATTTTACTATGGAAGTTTTACAAATACTTGTTTAATATCTACTGGAATATCTAGCGAAATTGATTGCTTTTTAATTAATTTTTTGTCCTTGTGATTACCATTCCGTGTGGTCAGTTGTTTAGTACGTATATTTGTATGTAGGGATTTTCGAGAAAAATTAATAATGAATTTTATTATAGAAATATGGTTTTAATTTAAAAGTAAATAATAAATAAAGATAATAAAAGAGATATATTTTTTTGCGGAATTATTCGAATAATAGTACGAAGAATTTTTCCTTATCGCGTAATTGTTTACGAGTATATACAGATACAATTCTTAGTACGTTCCAGAAACACATTTTCATTCCCCCTGCCTTTCCCCCCCCCCTTTTCTCTCCTCATTTCATTTTTCTTCCCCTCTCCTTCTTTCCTCCGACAGTCTCTCTTCCTTTTCGTTCCTACAATTCTTAGTATTAATTTATCCGACGAGTAATCTAGCAAGTAACGATAAACTTCCTAATTCTGCCATTTCGAGAAAAGTTAATTACAAAAGTCAATATTGCAACAAATGGATAATATAATTCTACCCCAGTTATTCGATTAAATTTTTATTCGCATGAATTTTTAACACGAATAATTTTGCTTGCTCGAATAAATACTTGTTCGACTGAATATTTATATTTGTTCATCGGTGGTGAATAAAATTTCATTCTCTATGTTTATTCGTTATCCGAATAAAATTCTGCCCAACACTGTTTCAGAACACGCGTTCGTGTAACTGAATATACGGCCGAACGTAGTTCGAATAATTCGATCAGTTACGAGTTCGTATATCAACCGACGGTAAACAAAAACTGGTTTGTAGAAACGAAGTTCTACCGCCATATTATAGTTCTCTCTATATCGAGCAACTTCTGTTAATAAAGTTTTTTTATATCTCCAAAAACAACGGAGATAGTCAAGCGTTAATTATTATTGAACCACCCTGTATACAGGGTGTCCACGCTGTCACCAGCTAACGTTTTTCTCGCAAACGATAAATACGAGGAAAAAATGAAAAAGGAACGAAACGAATGGTTCAAAGTGAACTGCATGTTCACTCTCGTCATTTTACAAAAAAAAAAAAAGGATTAGGGTAACGTGGTCGAAAATTGATTATTCGAAAGGTACTTCGACTTCAATTTTATAAAATTTGTCAGACAAGATCGGTAAGACAGAGATACATATGATACCTACGAAATTAAAATTAGGGTATCTTTTGAATCAATCCAAGTTGTTAATTAAGTTTAAACTAAGTTTTCGACAATGTTACCCGAGTACCTTTTCTCGTAGAACGACGACAGGGTTCGATGATACGCAAGAAGAACAGGAAGATCAGCATTTAAAAAGTACGTTCGTTTTTGCGCTTGTGAAAAAGATATTATCGTTATTCGTCGAATTTCCTCTTGCACTTTTTCCTCCTACTTATCGTTGGCGTAAAAACGCTAACTACTAATAACGTGAACACCCTGTATACGAAAGTGAAATTCTATCCATTGGATCGAAAAAGCCACGAAACAGAGGTGGAAGAGGCGAAGAATTTGTTCAATTAGCGCGCAACTTACGATAGCTTCGGGATCGAGAAAAAGAGAATATAAACAAACGGCAGAGACACGTGACAGCGTAACGCGATTTTGCGATAATTGGCGAGGTACATAAATTACGGTGATTAAGTAAGTACCACGTCTTTCTCATAGTCAGCCGATGTTTCGTGTCGATAAGAAAAGAAAGCAAAGGAATAAGTATACGATAGAGAGATCTCGCGATGCGCTGCTGCCGTGCGCTATTGTTTATTGTCCACGCTGGAAAGATAGCCGAAAGAAGAGTCTTGTTCCCTTTCACTTGCACTCGCGTCATGGATAAAGAAACACCAATCGTGACTAGCGAATACGATAGACTCTGCATTGACCGTGTGTCGCGGAAACGGGATAAAAACCTGCTTATTCAAATAAGGTCTGAATGGATGACGTCGATCTTCGTGCGAAATAAAACACGAATACAGGGTGTCTCGGTAATCTTAGTGACGCTACGTGTGAAAATAAATTGAAGATAGAACAGAATCTTCTCACGCGGCGCTTGCTTTTCGATAAAATCGAATTTGAAACCTTATCGTCTATTTATCGTTACACATTTGGAAATTTCACCAGCGTTGTTGCAACGAGACAGTAAAATTTGAGAAAAAAAAAAAAATAGGCGAATGTATATAGAAATTGCAAGATACCTTTATTGAAAACGCGTATTTGATAAAAAATTAGTATACAGCGTGAATAGCAATCTTAGACGTACAATGAACGTTAAGTTAGGTTAGGTTAAATGTAATCCCACTGAATATCGAAGCTTATTATTCCTCTTCCTGTAACCGCGTTTGTTTGCCGGACAAAATGCGTGACAAAATTTCCTTTACGATATTCCTAATGATTACGAACATAAATGGGTAGCGATATTCTTAAAGCTGACGACTCTCATAGGAGCACTCGTAGCTCACAAAAAAAGACTATTTTAATTGTTCTTAAGTTAATCGAACCTTACCTGTTAATATTCGTAGGTGTCAACAATGGTTGATTTATATGGCCGATAAAGTTTACTGATGCGATAGATAACTGTCTCTTTATACGCTTTTGCAATCTCCGTGAAATATTATATACTTTCACTAAATCAAAATTCACTAAACGAGTCTCGTTAATTTCTACATACATTTCCAGATCTGTTCGAAACTCTACCAACAAGATCGTGATAGCGACGCCGACAGCGCTAATAGAAATTTCCAAATGTTTCGTACAACACGCGCAATACAATCAAGATAAAAGATATGTACAACCGTATATACTAATACCGTCGCAAGCGTGTCCAAATATCGAACAAAGAACCAAACGTTTGACAAACTTACAGAAACTCATAGAGGGCGTTGTTCTCTGATCCACACGAACTTTCCTCTTCTGATCTAACAGGTTATGAAAACGAAATCTTAAGAAGATAACTGTGCCTCTGTAATATGTATACACAAGTGTCGAATTACCGCGAGCGGCTAAGAAAAGTGAACGTCAGAGGAAACGAACGTGCACACTAGCTGTGGAGAGGGAGAGACTAGAATGAGAAAAATAGAAAAAGGGAGAGAGGGAGAGAAGAATCGCGATCCGTTCCACTAGTTTGCACCGCGACGAGCAACAGAGCCACAGAGAGAATAGGGGAACATCCTGTCATGGAAATTCACGTCTCCGGACGGAAGTTTGAGGGAGACCACGAACGAGATACGTCGTCGAACCGACAGTTGCACGGATCGTTCGCGCGACGCGTACGCGATAATTCGAACTGGCAGGCACAGAACCAGATCTGCGCAATTTGTTGGACGTGGCGCGCCTCACAACCATCATCCATAGAGTATATAACCGATAAGCGAAAGACAATTAGTCGAATCGAATACACGTTCGTCAATGCGTAATCGCGCGTAACCAACGTACGGGGAACCAGGAAATTATTCGAATTGATTCCAAGCATACGGGAACGGTATAGGTAACTAGATTTTTACGCGTTTATAGAAAATCTGGAGATGCAAGGGGTGTACAAAATAACATGCACGTAAGATGCAGAAATATATGAAATATCCAAAGTATGGTACAGTTTATCAGTGGCGGATTTAATCCTTCGGGGGCCTGCAGCCAATTGATTATTTTTTTACGCATTTTGCACGCATTCTAGAAAACGCAAAAATCCTTCGGAATGTTTCGTAATGGACCTGTCGAGTGCTCGATGGGCGTCTCGAATATTCGTACGACGTACTGTTTCAACAAATATCGTTCTAACCAAGCTAACATTTTCTTCGCGTACTAACAAATGTATTTTGCGTTAAAAAGAAGTTTCGATAATTGTTTGCTAATCTTTTCGATAAGTACGTTTGATAAATCCACCTCTGTACTTTATAATATTTAATAGATAAGACAATTTTTGGTTTTACATTTTATTTCCGACAATGTGCAGCATTTCCCGCGGAAACGAAATTGGTTTTAACCAATCGTACTGACGAGCATCTAGCCGACAAGGGTCTTAACTTTAGAAATCGGCGAAAGATTGTGATCATACAGAGCGGTGAGCGGTAAGCGGTGAAACAAGCGATGGCACACGGCCATTGCTAGCGCTTCAAATATCAATTTTGCCGTTTACCGCTTACCGTATAATCACCGTCTTACCGACCGCAAAATAAAAAATAACTCAAACCTAATCGATTATTTGCGATTCAAATGCATACAGAGCAAACCATACAGTAGGTTGAATAGCAAATTTTAAAAAAGGTATCGTCAAAATCCACGTGGACGTGACACATCAACAGGTTGACCGAAATTTATTGCACCTTATTTCCGTGACAAACGACCCGAAATTTTTACAAAATCTCATTCTAGCTGAATATTTTGCAATGCGGTTACTATACTAGAGCAGAATTTTTTATCCAAATTACAGTTTCTTTGATTATGTATATTGGTGAAAATACGAGTTTGCATAAATATCCGCGGTCTAGTTATATCATGAAATAAACGACTTATTTGATTTTAGCCGGAAAATCAAATCCATCGTAAATGATGAAAATTTCGTTGGTTACCGTCAACCATCATCGACGGGCCGAAATTGATTTTCGTTACGAACTACGAATAACCATTATGGGTAACGCAAATATTTTTCTACTACTATATGATAACTGTAATAACCAGTATCGGCGATGAAATTGTTTTTGGTTTCTAATATTATTATCGTATTATCGATGATGAAAATACGTATCAATCAACAGTAACTATTATTCGTAACAGGAAATATTTCTCATTATTTATGAATGGTTGTTGGTAACCGAATAATTGTTCCCTTCGTCGATAATTATTCACGAGGAAAAAATGATTCGCAAAGAAAAGCAATTTGACTGCAATTTGAATACAATCAACGTATAATAGAAACGAAGAAGCGGAGAGAATGTACAATTACTTTTAGTACGATATTCCAGTTTTCTAGAAGCTACTCGAATTTGGATGGCGAGCGAAGATTTACGTTTAGTTTACGTAGATTCATTGGCTTATTATTATGATTAGACGAATTGTAACAAGAAAAGAGAGAGAAAAGTTTTGCAGATCGTGGAACAAAATTTAATGTTTTCGCTCGATATCGTGTAATAAGTTGCAGAGACGAATTTTTCTAGAACATTGGAACTTGGCTTTCTTAATGAAATATTTTCAATTTTCTCCATTTGAATTAGCGTGTTTCAATTTCAAACTTGGAACGTAGGTTGAGTAGTCGATTAAGAGTAGATTTCTAGAAACTCGATGCTCTGTGTTTATCTTCCGGGTGAACTTTCGAGGCAAAGAATGCAAAGGGAGGAATAAAGTGCACCAGCATCGTTCTGGCCTGTTTGGAATGCGTACTATTCCTGGAGATTCTTGAGCAACTCGTTACAGCAACTCGTTGACCAAAGAAAAATCCCCTTGCACTGTATCTTAATGTGCATTTCGATATTTCCAATAGTAGTTCTCGCATAAGAAATTTTATGCCCTTTAGCTGTTTAACATTAAACCATAAAGAGGCAGTGTTCCATTAACGCAACATTATCTTCGCAATTTTTTTTTTTCAATTAATTTAGAATAAAGAAAATGAAGTATTTGTAACATTATGGAAACTATATGTATATAGTACTAGGTCCTTGATGAGTTAAAATACTTTTTTTACAAAAATAAACTTATCATATCTTTCCCGTGTGGTCTTCATATGTCAAATGCTTTATAACACGAAATAGCCATAAAAAATCCTTAAATATCTGTATATTTTTTTGAGAAGACTAAAAGTGGAAAATACATATAAAGTGATAAAAAATAGAAAAAAAAATAACCTCCGATCCTGCCAGGATTCGAACCTGGAATCTTCTGATCCGTAGTCAGACGCGTTATCCGTTGCGCCACAGGACCAACTTTATATCTTACCTTTAAATTTAACATAAGCAGTACACATATAATTCTTATATCGAAGAAACTGCGAATGTAAAACTTAAATACTAACAGACATCTTCATATTTTACATGATTTACTTAAAATATAGTAAAAACGGACAAAAGAAAAGAAGGAAAAAGAAAAGAAAGAGCATAGTTATAATCGTTATGTTACGAAATAGTTTCGCTCGTCTAATTGCCAGTTTACGATCTTTTAAAAGAGAGCAAAACAGATTTTAGAAGAGAGCATATATTTATAAAATCTCAGGAATGACAGTCAACCCCTGACATTTAACGTGAACTAACGTTTAAACAATGTACGTAAACACCGGGAGAAATTATTAACGAGTCAACGAACCAGATATCGGAATCGCGTTGTATGTATTATTATATGACATTAAATGTCATCGTGATGGAATATCGACTCACCGTGGCCAAACGGAACAGAGCGTTAGAATGAAAAAATAAGGCACGCACAACGAGATTGGGAACGCGGGCGATACACGTTCGAACGTGCACGGCACACAACTCCGACTTTCGAAACAATACACACCTCGTGACACTTCCGCGAAACAATAATAATCAACACTATCAAACGATCTTTCTAACGTTGGTTCGTTTTTCGAACGATCGACGATACACACCCAATGAAAAGATTTTCCAGAATTATTCGTGTTCGACACGAATAGTAAATTGTTCGTTGGTTAGAAAAGAAAAAAAAATTCAGACGTACGAGTTACTGAAAAAGCACGTAATTCAACGAGTAACGTCAATGTCACCCCGCCACTGTCCATGGAATAACAGGAGGGTGTCGATCCAGTCGAAGAAATTGGGAAAAATCGCGTTTCGATGTTTGCCACGAATAATTGATCATTCTTCACTCACCCTTCAGAGTTAGATCAGTCACGTGAACAACATAACTACGCGCGTCCCGTTCAAATACTCGAAAACACGAGCGAAACAGGCCGAGAGCTGTCACAAACCGTCGTTACACTCGCCATTTTGATTTACACTGACACTCAGAAACGACCAGCGAGGTGTTTTACCGCCAGTACGCATGCGCGCGACAGGTGGCTGCCCGGGAGTTGAACAGCGTCTGTATACAACGCGTCTTTGATATTCTAACTGAAAATTTCTAATAAATGTTACTTGTTTAATGCAACATTAGAATATTTTAAAATCGTAAAATTATATAAGAATAATAAATTGTTGTGCGTATATGTGTGTATATAGGAATTATTGAAATGTACGGAGTTCTACCACCAATGTATTTTCATATTGAAGTTCCTACGTCTTGCGAGGAACTTACAGCTGCTTTACCGGTTTAGCGTCATTTCATACGTTATCGACTTGGCATAGAATACTACTGCAACGCCAATAGTAGATGGAATATTTGAAACTACTTGCATATGGTATACAGTGTTCTAATGTCGGTCAAGTCGCATACTTTCTGTTCATTTCATTCCCAATTTTTGATTAATAAGTTATCCTCTGTGTTTCCAATATTCCAAACATTGATTAATCAAATATGTATATATATGTATATGTAATAATGTATATATGAATATATGTATGTAACTGATGTCTTGATGCCAAAGTAAAGAAGTTTACGTAGTAAATGTAAGAAAATTTAAATGTTCAATATGTATCAATGAATATTAAATTGATAAATTAAAAATTTACAAATATTTTTAGATAACATCGATTATTGTTCTAATAATATTAGGAATCATACGAAGTGTTATGATTTCTATATCATATATTGCAATTCAAATTACACATATTTACAAATTTGGTCGTAATATATTTACAATAATACTTTAACTAAGAACGGTTTGAAACCTGGATAAATTTTCTATATATTTTGTGAACATTGACATTTACATAGATTTTAAAAATTGACAGAAATTGATCAACAAGAATAGACGAATTTTATTAATGGACAAAAATGTACTTATTCTATATCTATACGGTACATACACCAAACGGTAGGATTATATCTTAAATTAATCTCAAAGTTAACAGGTTATTCCTATGTACAGAATATTTTCATACAAAGTACAATATCATTGACTATTTCCTTCGACACCATGAAAAATAAGTTCAAAATTATTTCGTTCATATATTAATGTACATACATATGTACATAATCGATAATACATGTCTTTATTATTTTTCGTACTATTGCTGTAAATACTAGAAAATATCATTTCTTCAACGTTTTTTAAAATATCGATAGAAAACCGTTTACTGTCGCAGTTATCAAGAATGCAGTGAACTAACTTTGCATATTACAGTCTTACCACATTTCAAAACCGCGAGAACTCTATTCCATTGAACATATATCAATACATGTAACAATACATGTATAGTATAAATACAAATTATAAGACATTTATGTCAATGGAAGTTCGTGCTATTTATTCACACGGAAGCACAGTGCTCTCTTTATCACTAATCTTTTTAAAAAAATATAGTTATTTTCGCTTTATACTCAGTTCAAACAATGTCTATATCATCTTACATTATAACATTTCACAATCCTAATTTCTTTACAACAGAATCTTTTTCCTAACTTCAATTACCGGAAATAAAATATATCTATAAAATATATGTAAACTTGTTTAAACAAAATGTTCGTTCATCTAAAAGATCTATAAAAATCTGTAACTGCAAATTCATATAATAACAATCCTAGTACTTTTATAGTGATACTATATATCTTACAACAGCACGAATTATTATGCAAACGGTATAAAAAAGATATCGCATTGGCTGGGGTTATTTCATACTTGTTTCATATTTTCTGCATCTTAATTGCAAACACAGATTAAATATATTTTCTACCCCTAATATAGCCGTGAAATTCTTAAATACTCTTTCTACCTTCTTCATAATCCTTTTCTATAATTATGATAACATTCACTATTAAAAATAGACTTACAAATAACAAGATTCATAAAAAAAATAAATTTATCTTTAATATATATATATATATACAGATAAAGAGATGTGATGCTTTTTCGAAAATGTCACGAACTTCCAGAATCTAGTAGAATTACTTGGAATTAATTTACAAGTGCAAAATTACTATTCGACGGTAATAACAAAATATACAACAAAAATGTATAATCTATTTCGTTTCAATGTTTCTTAATTGGTAACTATTATAAAATAATTAATAGAAACGCAGTCTTTTACGAAATGGTACTGAAACATCGGAATTGCACGATTCGTCAATATTCTTATCTCGTTATTCATTTTTGTTTACGGCTTAACACATTCGCTGCTACAAAAATATAGTTTCTCTACTTCTGAAATTACACAGTTGTCGTCAGAAATGTCTTCATTTTAGGTGATATCTGTTAACGCACTGTTCATTACTGTTTTTGTCTTTCTAAGTCTTTTGTTAAAGCTCATAAAAACAAAAACGCAACAATTAAGTGAACAGCGTTATTTAAATATGTAGTTAAAGCGATGCAATCAATCAGTTGCATCAGTAGCAGCAAAAATTGTTAACGTTGGATTAATGCATATTAAATGCCGTCTTATATAATAAAGCTTTAGTTGTACGTAGTTTCTTCATATGTATCGTATTTGATCATAGTAATTTCAGTATCGTTCGATATGCTTCTTGAAAGCTAACTATTTTTTGTCATTACTTCTGATTAATAACAATTTTGGAATTAGTCAATTATAGAATTCAAAAAGTCTACAAATAGAGCTGATATAATTTCTCCGTTTATAAATTCCTTTGAAATAATTCACGCATTAAAAAATTGCTTACGTGGAATTGGAAATATCTTTAATGTCCCCCAAATTCTATATTTAGATTTAGAAATCTTTATGCTTCCAACACCATTACTTTTTCCAAATTTAAATTTCGCAAGAAAATCTTTACATTGAATACACGTGACTTATATAATAAATTCCTTGTTTAACGTGGGTGATAATTAATAATGGGACAGAATTGAACGCGTGGTATTAGCGCGCGAAATTCAAACTTGAAAAAAACGACATTCATACGCTGCAATCTAATACACATGTATGTTTATATATATGTAACAAAATCTTTAGTCTTAACTATCTATTTTTAAAAAATAATATATCATTGTTACCACTCTTCTCACAACAATAAAATAAATTCATTTGCTTGAGCATTTTTGACGCTTCCATCATACTATTTTTTCTCGATTTATAATCCATTCAGAACCAAACAATGAGATACCGTGTAAAAGTTGCGTAAACGCAACATTATTAGAAAAAAAGGCTACACCGAACAAGTTCTATAACGTTCAAAAGTTCAACTTTTTTTAAAATTGACAACATTATAAAATTTAGGTGAAAGAAGAAATGCTAAAGATAAAAAGATCCAATGAATTTGTAGAATTTCATAATCACAATATAAATTCGATAAGATTGGATAATGTGAATTAGCAAAACCATGATAAGATTATAAATGAAATGTTACGTTAACGCAACGTTGGTCCTTAAATAGGTTACTCGCTCGACACGTCGCTCTCCGACTGACTACTCTCTCTTTCCCTTCTTGTGCTATACTCAACGAAACAGAAAGTAGTAGTACCAATAACGATCGTTATCGTTAAGATTAGGAGCTGTATATGGAGGTAAACAACGTTACTGTAGGCGAAACTTACCGCAGCCGCGACCGATTGGCAAAATTTAAACAGTGCGAAAGCTGGTGCGCTTCGTTGTGGAAATAATATGCCTAATAACGAATAGACCTGGGTATTGAAACAGGCATCTCCAAAACCCAGGGCGAGACTTCCGGCCATTGCCAAAACTGGCGAGGGAGTGATATATCCTATACTGTCGGTATCTGCGAATGGCGAGTCGTTCGGTAGATTCAAGAAAATGGAGACGAAAGCGAATAAATGTGCGCAGAACCCGGTAAGCACCACCGACCACACGCCACAGACACGAGATACCTTCGAGCCAAAGATGCCAAAGAGAGCCCCGCCAACCACTTCTCCGATTCCAATGAAAATCCCAGAAAGACCAATCAGACTCTTACGCGAATCACCCATTGCTTTGGTGAATCCGATACTGGACGAGTAGACTCCCGAATAAAACGTCAGCACCAGTCCAGTATACACAAACATGGAAGATAGCAAAAGTATCTTTTTTGTAATAAAAAGATCGATCGCATCGGTTAAAGCATGCCAGGCAGCTAACAACGGTTTCTTCCTCGCAGGTTCTGGTATACGAAGTTCTTTGTCAGCGCTCGAGACACCTTCTGCTTCGCCTAAAACTAGGCTATTCGATATCCTTCTCAAGGTAGCCAGTAAACATGTGCCGAGAATCGCTAATCCGGTGAGCACGCCGAAAACGAGTCTCCTGGTAGTCGCATTAATCTCAGAATCGGTAAACATGAAGTAGACGAAAAGGTTGCCAGCAAACATGGAGCACTGAAAAATCGCCCAGAATATACCAGCGTTTCTGGACATCGTGTCCGAGTCGCTATTCTCCGTTAGGTATTGTCCGTGTCCAGTCCATATCAAAGCAGCTCCCAGACCTAGGATACAGGAAGCGGCATAGAGCAGAACGTTTTGAGGCCAGAGGAAAGATCCTATGAAAAGGACGTAGCAACAAGCGCCGGTCAATATAGCGATCCTCGGCCCTGTCATCGAAATGTACGACGGCGCTAACCAATTGCACGTGGCAAACACGGCATAGATTATCGCTAAGCTAGTGTAGGCCTCGCCGGTGAAATTCGGATCATCCTCGTTAATACTTTGCAGCACTGTTTTCTGCACAGAAAATAAGCCTAATATAATAGAATATAACATGTTTATGTTTCTAGTAAGTTGGAATTTCGTTATCTTTGTCATCTTTTAAATACTTCGACATATTTGATTACAATATGGTCGATAGGTTATTTTAAGTAGAGCTATAAGGACCGTGATTGTTACAATCCGATTTTAAAAAATTGTGGAATAAGAATATATATTAGCTTGAATGATTTTGATTACGAATGATTATTATAAATGATTGATATTTTTTTTTATTCTAACGTGAAAGAAGTAATTGGCCATTTGCATGGATCGCATTAATATTTGAAAGTTTTTGCATTTCAGCAACGATGAACAAAGTATATATAGATATACTGATGCCCATGATCAGAATCTAACATCTGATTCTAGACCGAGACGTTTTAATCTTGTTCTTTCGATAAAAGTGAAAGGTTTCTTTTTATGCAGTATTAGATATAGCTTAGAAAGAGATAAACTTTATTGCGTTGAAAATCAATTTAGCGCGTCATGTAATACCAGAAACTATGGAATAACTAACGAAGTAGAGTGTTAAGTCAAGTAATCAATGATTACTTAACTTTAACTAATCACCAATATCCTCTCATCGCTTACTACTTAGGTCTTTAGTTCACTGTTTATAAAACAGGTCAAAATGATTTTAAAAAATATAAAATGCACTAATAATTTAATAATAGTACATTTTTGATATTAATTTCAAAATAGGCAATAAGTTATAATAAAAAAATATTGCAAGAATGTATTGTAAAAACAAATTAATTTCAATTATTGTAAACTGTTGCAATCTGTTGTTATACCAACGAATTTGATTACACATGCCAGTATCATCATTGATATTTTTATACATAAATGTAGAAAACAACATACAGAACTTCACGATGATCCCAATTTAAAAATATTATTTTTATGAGGTAGATATTTCGATTACACACCGACCTTATTTCAATAAATATTTTTATTTGTACAGTCATTATCTGCTTGATTTTATACTCATTGCAAACTAGATCACGGCTTCCTTGCTTTCATCTTCATTGCGGGATAAAATTGATAGGAGTTATCAGGGCTTGACAATTAAATGATATCTCTTTCTTGCTGTGCATTGAATCATTCATTAAACACGTTCTATACGATATGTACATATCGATGTGCCATATTCAATGCAATATGTATTTGTATTCTGTATTTATAACATTATATGCACGTCTTTATAAAGATGAAAGAAATAATATTATCTTATCGACATATATGTCATATTGTGGCTTTTAGTTTATACTTTAATACAGAGTAGAATAACATTTTTATTATATCGTTAGAACAATTGCAATGACGATCATTAGAGCCATAAATTATATGTTATTGTTAAAAGAAAATAATACTTTAATCTAAAATTTTTACGCACGATACATACTTATAGGAAATAATAATAATAATAACAAAAATTTCTACTTTTATCTTAGATCTGATAAATGACTGATAGCGATATTATCAGCTTAAATTTCAGCTAAGAATAATATTATGCTTATCGCATATTAAGAATGTAACAAAGAATAATAATTTTACATTTGGATTCAAACCAGACCGACGCGGTTCGACTTAACTGTTTCTCTTCTCGCAGCTCATTCGTTTTATGTAATAGATGCTAACGGAATGTGACATTTGTCACTAATTTTTTATAACGATACTCGAGAAATTATCATTTAAATATACTTGTTATAAACATCCTTAAATGATAAAAATATGCGTACAATTCCATTTAAAGAAATTACATTGATATTGAAATCTTTGTAGATAAAAATTAAAAAGAAAAAATGAATCTGGATATTCTGTTAAGTTTCTCCTATATAAACAACTGACTCTTTCATGAAAACATTTTTTTCAACATTGTATGTATAAAATTTCAAAGTCACATGTTTATATTTGCTTAAATGAATGCTATGATACTAATGATACATGCTTTTATTCTAATGAAACTACTTTATGAAACTACTTCTAATGAAATTACTTTAATGAATTACACTATTGTGAAAAACATGTTACATATTCTTACGTAAAAAGTACTGCGCACATAAAAATGACAAGAAATGCTATCTGTTAATCATATAACAACAATATATATATATTATTATTATATTTAATCTATACTAGATTACATTATAATTAATATTATTATATTTATCACTAATTTATGTTTCCAAATTATTAAGTGTATTGTTAAATATGTTAATATAATAATCATGTGATTTTAAAACTTCAACAAAGAACCATTATAGGTATGGAATATATAAAAAATGTTCTATATTTCTTAACATAATAGTATATAAGTAAAGATATATAGTTAAAGAAGGAAAATACTAATGGACAATTTAATTATTGATTTTTAATGATTCCAAAATTATTACATTTGCAGTACTTAATACTAAGTAACTTTCACTTAAAATAATGGCTCCATAACTTAAACCATGCGTAATAATGAACACAATATGTTTTAAGCATACAATAGAAAATACGTAAATAAAGTGTTTAAGCTAATTTCAATTGATCGTGATAAATATTGCAACTAAATGTTCAACTTACAATACTATTTATTACTATAACATATAACAAAGCTATAAGAATAATGAAAGTTTCTTTTAAGTTTGACATATGCTAACCTTACGTAGTTAAAAAAGACAAACAGTTTCATACATTGTCCATTTAAATGGTTCCATTAAACCTTATCTTAACATTAATTTATTTTCAGCTACATATTGACAATATTTCCGCAAAATATTAAAAATTTTATTCATTTTCAGTTTATTCGCTAATTACATTTCAAATTTTTCGTATGACGAATGGATAATTATGAAACCAGAGGGAGAAGTATTTCCTCTGTGATAAAACTAAATATAACTCATGCATATACAAAACCTATTCAATTTATGTATATATTGTATCAAATGTCATCCATATAAACCACATTGAATAGTGATTTATATAAAATAAAATGTATATGTATATTTCGTACAAAAATGCGAAATATATGTAATAAAGAAAGATAAAAAAATTCAGATCAACGTTAAAATATTGTAACGATCTTATTTTCAAACTTACCTCGATATTTCCCATTGTCTGAAACGCGGTAAATACCAGCATAAATCCCCAACTTAGTATCAACACATTTAAAAAGCCTCTATCTATTGTCATGATGATCACTTCGAATAAAATTTACCAAAAATAGAGGAAAAGAATGAGAAAAAGTCGAGACAAATCTTCCGCGCGAACACTTCAAGTGTCGTTAACCGATATTGTGTGTTAAGAGTCAACAGATGGTCACGATTAGTTGAGAAATAAAGGCCAACGTGTGATAACTAACAATACATAATTCCCTTCTTCCCTTTCTCAATTGATATGATTTGAAGTCATCGTCAAAATATGGTTGAATAGTTATCGATTACATGATACGTTACAATGAATATCGATATATCGATACCATACACACTACGAATAGGTTATGATTGTAATACGTATTTAACGCTTATATTGTATAATAACGTTTTTTCGAAAAACATTTCGTAGTACGAAAAATATATCAAAACTTATATACAATTTTGCTAATTTCTTATTTTATTTCAATATCATTAATTCGATCATCTATAAAAACTTTTTATGAAAAAGATTTTGTATTCAAATGTAATTTATACAAACAAGTTTGAAAATACACATATATATTTATTTCTTAGTTTTTGCAGAGATCACAATAGTATTCATTGATAAATCTTGACATTCAGTGGGATCATATTTAATATTTATTCTATGGTTAAGATAGCTATTTATGCTGCATACTAAATTTTTACTAAATATATGTTTGCAATAAATATCTTGTAACTAAATAAGTTATAAATTTAAGCAATATTTTATTTTATTTTCTCCATCTACATATTATGGTTTTTGGATAGAATCATTGCTTGTGTTACACCTTAAGCTCACAAATAAACCTTCAATTTAAAACTTAAAACATATATTCTTAAAACCTAGCTAGGTAATCTATGGTAACAGAATTTCTTTGATAAATTTGAACAATATAATCATGATAGTCGTATCTTATTATAGCGCTAATAAAATTTCAAATTGTTTTATATAAAATGCACAGAATGCATACAATATACAAAAACGTAATAAAATAATACCGTTATAATTTTTAATAGGTAGAACGAAATTCTACTTTAGTTTTATTGCTTTAGTTGTATCCATAAAAATATAAATTTGCATAAAAATCCGCAGTTTATATATAATAGACACAATAAATACATAAAATTATTTTATAATAAATGTTGAAATACTTCCGTGAGTTACTGTAGGTCACATCGTTACGATTACTTAATGCGTTTCGCGAATTTTATATTTCAAATTTCGCGCGGTTGAAACGATTTCTCGTTCTAAACGAAATCTGAATCACAGTGAGAAACAAGAATGGCCGACCGAGAACAGTAAAAACTTGTTGGTTGTCCCGTTATCGAATCTTTTGATAGAAATTTAATGCCTGTTTAAAAAGGAAAGCAAAATTGACACGTGATCCAAGTTTTGTCAAATAATGAACAACGTGATAATCTTTGCTCGGTTTCGCGGTTGCATTAAACAACCAATGGTGAACAAGGAAATAAAATGCCGCGATTAAAATTTCTATGATTTTGACACGTTTACAAAATTTAAGATCCAAGAAGTGAATCTTGAAACTTTTTTGAGAGTGGAAACTCATCGATATTGTGGAAGGATATATCGATCGGGACATTCTATTTGTTCATAGAGGGTGTGGGATCATTATACAAACATTATGACGAATTGCTGCCTTTCAAGTGATACGAAGGATTCTCTCTATTTTTTTTATCGTCTACATTTCTTTAATGTCCTTTAATTATTCTAAACATGTGTGCTCGTGAACGTCGTTACAGTTAACAAGTGATAAGTGATCATAATTTAGTAGATTATCGTGTAATTTTATTTATATAATAAGCGTTAGGTGTTTATCAATCATGAAGAAACAATTCTTCAGAGTTAAACAGCTTGCTGATCAAACATTTTCTAGGTAATTGTGATTTAATTCCATTTAAAAGTCTACGAAAATTATGCATTTTCTAAATGTTACGATAGGTAGATAAAATATTAAACATTTTTAAATAAAGCATATAATAATATGATATTTTGATATATCTATCATAACAAAAGATAAAAATCAATATAATATACAATATAATTGTGAGCAATGTCAGGACACCATAAGATTCAATAGAAGCAGACATGATATACCAAAATAGCTTATGAATCAGACTATCTCAAAATGGATTGACTGTAAAGACCGTTATGTTAATTTGAATTTGTCATTATTCAAAAATTAACAAACTAAATATTTGTTTTTATAGAGCTGGCAAAACAGAAGTGCTTACAGATGATTTACAAGCTGCAGATAAACATGTAGATCAAATCAGAATGGCTCTCATTGGATTAAACAAAAGACTTGGAAATCCACCAAATCAAGCTATGACACAAGATGTTGCACTGAAGGAAAAGCGATTGGTAATACATAATGATGAAATTTATGTTTAAATTTTGATGATAGCTTCTTTTTACCTCTTTAAAATGTATATCCTTTCAGAAAAAGTGTCCAGAATATATATTAGGTCAAACAATGTTGGAGAATGCTCCTGAAGATGGTCTCATGGGTTTTACTTTGTCAGAGTGTGGACGTGCACAGATGTATTTAGCAAATGAGGCAATTGAACATGAAGCAAAAGTTGAACAATATGTTGCAATGCCTCTTCAACATATTTTAGATACGGATGTACCAAACATAATAAAACATAAAAGAAATTTAGCCCGATTAACTTTAGATATGGATAGTGTGAGGACAAGATATCAACAAGCCAGTAAACATAGTGCTAGTAAGAAGAAATTTTAATCTGATTTCTAAATTGTATTACAAGAATTATGTTTATGTTTTGAAATTAATATTGTGCAATAGGTGCAGGTGCAACAAAGGTAGATAATTTAAGAGAAGAATTGGAAGAAGCAGAAACTAAAGTTGAGCAATGTAGGGATCAACTAGCTGCAGAAATGTTTCAACTTATGTCACGAGAAACTGAATTAGCACATACTATTATACAATACGTAAAACTTCAAAGAGCTTATCATGAAAGTGCGCTACATTGCCTTGAAGACCTTATTCCTGGATTAGAAAGCTATATTAGTACGTATTTAATCGTACTTACGAACCAAAAACATTTGGCGTGTTTGACGAATTTTATCATGTAATACTTCCAAGACATACTAAAAGATTTCATTTAATATGTAACCCTGTTTCATAATTGTAGATGATAACGAAATGAAACCAGTTTATGGTTATCCTTTGGAAGAACATCTCAGAGTAACTAACAGAAAAATTGCATTACCCGTTCAATTGTGTGTATCTGCGTTGCTAAGATTAGGTATGGAAGAAGAGGGCCTTTTTAGAATAGCTGGCGCTGCGTCAAAATCACGGCGAATTAAATTGAGTTTAGATGCATGTTGCCTTACATTACCAACTGCTCTTGAGTATAAAGATCCACATGTCATTGCTGGTGCATTAAAATCTTATCTTCGAGAACTACCTGAACCTCTCCTAACTTACAAGTAAATATAAAAATAATATTTACTATCTATAATGATGACGAAGAAAATTATAACATTATATTCGTTATTTTTATCTTATTTCAAAGGTTGTATCCTGAATGGATGGCGGCTGCAAAAATAACTCAGAATGAAACAAGATTGAGGGCTCTATGGGAGGTATTACATAAGTTACCAGCTGTAAATTTAGAAAATCTGCGGTTCCTAATCAAATTTCTAGCTGTTCTCACTAAAAACCAGGATGTGAACAAAATGTCGCCACAAAATATTGCGATTGTAATCGCGCCCAATTTAATATGGAGTCCACAAGAGGATGCAAATACAATGGTGTAAGAATATTATTCATTTACATAATTTTTATCATTGATCATCATAGAAAAAGTTATATGATAATCTCTACTAATGTAATATTTATTATTTCAGAATGAACATGAGTACAGCTAATAACTCTAGTCTTATAGTTGATCAGTTGATCACATATGCAGATTGGTTTTTTCCTGGTGAAATAGATTTTGATCGCGATTTAGAAGTTGGTATTATAAATGGTTCGGAAAATCAAACTACGAGTATGCGTCGTTGCATTTCTAACAGTAGTCTTAGTGATCATGGAGAAAGTCCTCCACAAGGCAGTCCTAAACCAGCAGCTCGTAGGAAAAACAAACCAGCTCCAACACCACCAAGTAGCACTACTCCGGATAAACATGATAAGAAACCTGATGATAAACCACCACCCACACCTGATAAACCACCTAGACCTTTGACATCAGGGACTCTTAATCGCATAAAAAAACTTGAAACAACAAATACCGAATCAATTACAAAACATGACACTAGTACAGATAGGCAGGATGGAAGCACAGAAACAGAAACTAAACAACACAATACTGAAGCAAATGCACTTATTGATTCCTCGTTAGTTAATTGTTCAGAACGCGTTGATGAGGTACAGGAAGATTTACATAATGCAAACACAGAAACTGAAAAGATTAGTCAAGAAACTCAAAAGGCTGAAAAGAAATTAAATGCTCCTATTGCTCTTGAAAGGAACACTATGGAGAATATATCGTGCAATAAGTCTCTTGTGGAACTTGAAAATTCAGAAAATTCTGCACAAAAATTAAAGGTAATACCAACCGAAAGACCGCCTCCCACTACATTAGAAAGACGTAGACCAGTAGCTGCCCCAAGAAGTATAACCAACATAGTACATAATGCGGGTAAATGTTTTTATAATTTTTTTGTCAAAAAGCATAATACGAAATGTTTAATATATGTCTTAATCTTAAAGAAGAAACGGTTGAATTACGTAAAAAGACGGACAATAATCCTGTATGTACAAGCACACTTGATAGAAGTAGTAAACCGGCGATTCCAGAACGACCAGCCGGATTAATACGACCTTCGAGCCTTATTAAACAACAACCACGGCACAGTAACGAAAACTTAGACAGCGAAGCAGGAGTGAGTATTAAGAGTTTCTAAACGTCACGTTTAGTTCCAGTATATGTAAGATAATTCTTTAAAATAAATGTAGTTACTGCCAATGGACTCGACAAATATCACTGCCTGGAATTGCTATTGCAATTTCGAAATACAATAACGTAAGCTATAAATAAAGATGAAGAATAAACGTGTTAAAAGCTATTTTTATGAAAAAAATGTCGAATCGCATAATAATTTTTCAGAGCTATTAATATCTTTTTCCTTTTTAATAACCTATAGCCTTTAACTTTGGAAAGAGCTCATGTATATTCAGTGGACAAACAACAGGTCAGTATAATACAAGTGCGTGGCAATGGCAATGCGTTCTGCGCCTCGGGCAACAACAATGGCAACGCGGCTTCGAACTTACAGAGGAGCCCCAGTGTAGGTAGTCGACCTTCGTCTATGTCCTTGTACGGCGAACGACCGGAAAAGCCAGCCAAATTGAACGCTCCGGAACAAACGAAAGCTCACGTGCGAACCAGATCAGAAGGGAATATTATCGATGTGCAAACTCAGACTGAGACGGTGGTAGTTGTTAAATCACCGCAACAACCTGTTCCGGCTTCTCCAAGATTTCATCAAAGACCTCCGCGACCACAACCGCCACCACCACCTCCACCCACCGCGCGTGTTAAATCGGAACACGAAAGTACTAATCTCTAGAATCAACTGTATAAAAAGTGATTACTACATTTATAAGAGAACTTTATAGAAATTAATATTTTTAAAAAATGAAGGCTATATTTCTTATAAAATAATATGGAATTGTAGGAGACTCTTAACAAGATAATGTAAATTTTCCTATTTTTGATGTTAAATAATGAACGTTCCAATTTCGAGAATTACATTGAAATTGATAGCACAGTTAAACGAAATTTCATTTTAACTTTTTGAAATTATGCAGAAGGCGAAAAAATATGTTTTCTTCTGTATTTTTAAAATGGTAATAAACAGCAGAAAACGAGAACTAAATTTGCAATTGTAAGATTAAACATTTTTAAGTTTTTATAGTTATATATTAAAGATAATTAAAAAAAGTTATACATCTTATTTTCATATTTAACTCTAATATTTTTGCAACTTATCGACTTTTATACTTGTTATCAAGATAATGAAAACATATAAATGTATAAAAAGACGTGGCATTTAATGTCTCTAGATTGACATACCTTTTAAGCACACTACTTTCAGTATGGTTATTATGTAATACAAAATGGTATATATTTGGCATTAACTGTAACAAATTTGTATGTTATTTATTTATACTTGCAGAGTATATGCTAGATTGTAATGCATTTAATAAGGTGATTACTTATAAAAAAAACACAGAAAAGGGATGAATTTTTCGAATTAGCTTTAAGTTATTGCAAAGAATTTTGGATGAACTAATATCAATTGAATCTAATGTAAATAAATAGGCATCCTTTGCGTGTATTTGTTTTACAAAATAACAATACTGTGATAATATAGAGTTTATAATATTGCCAAAAATTCTAAAATTTTCAGTTATTTAGCTCAAATAAAAAAGTGTTTAATAACGTTATCCAATTATTGAACTTATTTTATTGTATTACAAAATTGTTTTATTTTTGTTTAATAATGTAATACTTATTTTGTGATTTACAAAAATGTTACAATATATTAACAAATTATACCTTCTGAAAATGGAGTATTTTTTAAATGTAAAGGAAAATGTATGTATTGATAAATATATTGTATATAACACGTAATAATTTCATATATAAAAAATTTTCTGTTTTTACAAGTATGCAATAATAAAAAACAAATCTAATTTTATATTTGTTTTTTTATATGAAATCACCTGCATGTTGAAAATACGATTTAGCGAACTCTCTTTAAACAACATTATTAAGGAAAATGTTATAAATTTGTTTGATTATTTCTCATTTCAATAATTCACATTTGTAACTGATTGTTTGATGATATAGATATAAAATTTCAATATGTTTTATTTAAAAACTACTTGATAAAATTTTTAGTTGCTGAAAACGATATTTAAATACATCGTAAACATACGATTATCCATTCCATCAAACTATCAGGATTTATATTAGATGAAATTTACATATTAAACATTGTTATATTAGTTAAGCAAAAAAAAAGCAAAAAATGGCAGAATATTTTATAAATTTTTTTAATGTAGTATAGGTCATCTAAACTTCTTGGTTTCTACATTCTTTTTTTGTAGTAATATGCATACTTGACTGATATATTAATTATGATAAGGATACAACTAATGCAACAACATTTACATCTTATTTGAAATAATGATTTTAAGTATGTAATTTCTCGAATATCTTTTATTGTTATAAGTTATACATTTTTTCCTCATTAACTAATTTAAAAATATTTGTAAAATGAGTACATTAGTCTCTGTGTACTCGATTAATGTTAAAATACTATTTATATTTTGTGCTTAAAAATGTACTACTATGTAAAAACGTTTTAACATTGTCTCTGATAAATTATGCATTTACCTAAGAAGTGCTTAGGCTGTGAATATAGTTAAAAAAGCTAATGGAAGATTTATTTGTATATAAATAAAGAGTTTCTAAAAACAATTAAACTATAATATAAAATACTATGAGAAAATCATTAATTCAATTTATTAACATTCATCGTTAAATTTAGTTATTACATGATGATTACATATATTAATATTTAATCACAATATATGTTTTAAATGTTCATCAGCAATGTCTTTGGGTGTCATACCATTATTATCTTTTATAGATTCAGCTCCGATAGACAGCAAATAGTTTACAACATCAAGATGCCCACATGAAGCTGCATAATGCAATGGTGTTTGCCCATCTTCATCTTGTGAATTTACACTTGCTCCTTTTTTAATTAATTGTTCTATAATTCTCAAATGACCTCGATCTGCAGCCCAGTGTATAGGTAACAGACCTTCTGAATCTGTTAAATTTGCATGTTTTGGTTCTTTGTTTAGTAGTTCTTGTACTTTTTCATAATGTCCTTCTTTCACCCAATCCAAAAAAGTTTTATCCGTATCACTTATTTCATCTTCCATATTTATTAATCGACTAATAGCAACCCAGTTATTAGATTCGGATTGCACATCTTGTTCCCAGTTTGGATTAAGTTTAGATAGTTCAAGTACATAATTATTCATAGCATCATCACAACTCATATCATTAAGATTTTTCCATGCTTCCCATTTCTGTCTTGCTTGCATTTGATACCAATTGGGTTTTGAAATATTACATGGTCCAATTGTAGCCTGTTTATATAAAGCATAGAATTTTAAGAGTTCTGTGGAATTTAATTCCGATGCCAGTGACTGTAAATAGACCGTTGCTTTATTGAATGTTTTTTCAAGACTCATTTTGATGTTGTTTATATTATTTACTTTAATAAACTATGATCAAAGGGTTGGTCAATAATAGGATTTATATTAATTGTGATTATTTTTTTTATTGTCTGTATTTTGTGTATATTCACTGTGCATATAATTTCATTGCCTATCAGCATCTAATATGTGTTTCTCTACAAACTGTTTAACAGGGTCTTCATGCAAATATTTAAGACCTTCAGTAATAGATAATTTTCCATCATCCAAAATATGATCTTTACTAAGTACAGAGGTTACTACTAGTTTATCATAAAATTCTACAAATCCATAACCTGTGCTTAAACCATATTTGTCAAATATAACTTTTGCAGTTTTCACATTACCAAATGCTGAGAAGTATCCTTCAAGCTGGGAATGAGAAACAGTCCATGGAATATTACGTATAGAAATTAAATATCTTGAAATCATGGCAAAAGACACTTAAGCTGCACGCTGTATACTTAATAAGTGAATTGTATGATCTTGCATTAATTCATGTATGTTTATATCAGAATCTGTTCCGAGTCCAGCCAATGATATATGAGTGCAGGTAAGATTCCATTTATTTAATAGATGTTCAATAGACCAATCTGCACTTCTTTCATGATAGGTACACAAGAATTTTGCATTTGGATTTCTCTCTAATAAAAATGCTACTGTAACAACTATATCTTCGAATAACGCTGGTTCATAAAAACAATCAGAACCAAGAATTAAATCTAATGGCCCAATTGAAAATAAACTGGATAAAAATAGACCCCACGTAATGCCAACAATTTGAACTTGAGATAAAATACCATTTAATTCGCAACTTCTTCTTATATGCTGTAGACTTCTAGGAAAACTAGCAGAATCGCTTAAAGTTACAATAGCACCACATTTACTAGCTAAAATTCCAGGAAGAGCTGTACCTGAACCAAGTTCTAAAACTCTCTTCCCAATAAGTTCTTCTTTATGTTCCCAAAGAAACCAAGCTAACACAGGTGCAGAAGGCCATGTATAAAAACTATAATTAGCTTGAAGTAACTGTAACAAAAAATAAGTTGACAATAATACATGAGGCAAAAAATACTTAAATAAGATCATAAATTTTAACCTACACACAATATACTTTAAAGAATCAAATTATTTTTTAAAACTTCTTAATATTTAATGTTTTATGATTAATTAAAATATGAATTCAAATATTAAACACTTTATCTACGTTACTCCATTTAAAAAACATGAATTACTAACACAATTATTTTACAAATAATAATATTGGGTTGGCAACTAAGTGATTGCGGATTTTGTCAATACCATCTAATGACAAAATCCGCAATCACTTAGTTGCCAACCTAATATACAAAAAAATACATAACCAAAAAGAGTACATGTGATATACATACAATAAAAAAATGAATCAATAATGTATCTGTTACTGAAAAATTGTAGTACCTCGAGGATATAAATCTCTAAACTCTCGTTGCACTGTATGTTGTCCTGAGTCTTACGAGAAGTAAACAAAAATTTTTTCACTTGCTCAGAGACGATTCCATCGGACATTAGGCTGTGCGTAGGTGGACTGGTATCGCGTGAAATACTTTCTTCTAAACCTGGCATGACTAATTATCAAACCGTTTCCACTAGTACCTATTCATTCTGACTGTAATTATTTAGTTGCAAATAGAAATCATAAACTTCGAATTTTCTTTGTCAACAAATAAAATCAAGGTCGAAAATATAATCGCTATTTTGTCCAGAGTTGTCGATTCACACCACAATAGAAAATACAAACGTGTAGATAATATTTAAATTTTCAAATGGCGGGAACAAGTTTCGAAAGAATTTCAATTGTATATTTAATATCTTCTTCTTGTTATCACTGATACACATTATTTTTACTGCTGCCACATTTTACTCGTTTTTTCTTATGTATGAAACTTAAAAAAAAAATGTTTGGATTTGTATAATGCTATAAATGTATATGAATAGTTTACATGGATAACATACATCTACATGTAATTCGAAAATCTAGAAAAAGTTAATATTCTTTAACGACATTGTTAATTATTTATGTGATTAAATGTAAGAAGTATTAATTAAATCTTAAATTGTAAAATAAGTATTCAGCAATATCAAATTTTGTTATGTATAATTTTTGGTTTAATATTGTTAAATATATGTATCCGTGATTTCATTGATTACATTGATTCTATTAATATTAAGTTTAGGAATATTTTCGTACAGAATGTCATATAGAATAGTCGCCTTCTACGTACAGAATTTCTTGGCAAAATAAATGACAAATTTTGTGTTATATAAATTAAAGTCTACAAATTCATGTTAAAAAACATGTTCCTTAATATGTTCCCTTACTTTTTTTGTTAGCAATAAAACTGGTTACAATGGTTTATGTGTATTCGACAAAATTGGAGTATTCGTAATGTAGGATGTATTTTTGCCATTTTAATATTGTCATTCTATGTCATGAAGTATTCATAGTTTAAAACGATAACGTTTATGACTTTGTCATAGTTATAAATTTAATTGTAAAAGGTTGCAATATGCACATGTACATTTTGACAACGTATTTTTAATCATATTTTAAGTCAAAAATGTACGTTATTAATAACAATAATAGATGATGTATTACTGATATACTAGAAATATTAATTTTAAGCGATCATGACAATTTCTATCATTTTAGATACTTGATACAGTGCCGTGCTGGTCGTTTTGATTAAAGATGGAGGAGGCTGGTAATGAGAAGTTTCTGTCAAGGAGGCGTTCCGCAGCTCTTAAAGCTTTCAAAGTTAAAGACGAACGAGTAGCAACTTTTAAAAAGGTACGTGCATAATTTTTAATACTATCTATACTATTATAGTTAGTCAGTCGTAAATTTTATCCAAAATTTCTATGTATCTCCCGGCATTGTTTTCGATACATCGTAAACAACAATGGGAATGTTACATTTTTACGTCTTTTTAGGTAGCTGCGATTTTGCAAAAATCTGAAAGAGACAGAACTGCAGAAGAAACAGGGATACTCGTATCTTGTAGTGATGTAGTAAAAGAGGTTAATTTAAGGTATAGCCATTTTGGAAATCATTGATTGTACACTTATGAACATGTCAAATTATTTTGTTATTGCTAACATAATATGGAAAATTGTCATAATATATGAATCTTCTTATCGTTTTTATGAACAAATAAATATTTAGAAAATGTAGTTTAGTAATAAATATGCTGACAATTATGTTAACAAAAAATTTACCAATTTCTTAGACAAGAGAAAAGGCATAGAGTAAAAGCAAGACTTGAAGAGGTAGAAGATGCACCAGAAATTTTAGAAGAAAAGTGTATAAGGTTGGCTGCAGCTATCAGTAGAGCAACATCGCTTGCTGTTTATACTGGTGCTGGTATTAGTACAGCTGCTTCTATCCCTGATTATAGAGGAACAAATGGTGTTTGGACTCGTTTACAACAAGGAAAAGATATCGGGTAATGTTAAAACTAATCAAATAGTGTTAAAGGATAATTAATCAGATTTTGTTGTCTTTTACTATTTATATTACTAGGTATTTTGATCAATTTATTATATATTTCAGAAATCATGATCTTAGCCAAGCAGAACCAACGTTGACACATATGGCTCTTTATGCCTTATATAAAGCAAGGGTTTTAAAACATGTAGTTTCTCAAAATTGTGATGGACTTCATTTGCGTAGTGGAATACCTCGTACACTTCTATCTGAAGTTCATGGCAATATGTATGTAGAAGTTTGTAGAATGTGTAAACCATATAGAGAATATTGGAGATTGTTCGATGTTACTGAAAAAACAGCTCGATATTCTCATGGTACTGGAAGATTATGCCATAGATGTAACTCTGGTTTGCAAGATTCCATTGTTCATTTTGGTGAAAGAGGCAATCTTCCTTGGCCAATTAATTGGAATGGTGCAACAAGAGCAGCAAAACAAGCAGATGTTATATTGTGTTTAGGTTCTAGCTTAAAAGTTCTGAAGAAATACCCATGGTTGTGGCAGATGGATAGGCCGATACACAAACGTCCGTCACTGTACATCGTAAATTTACAATGGACACCAAAGGACGAAAATGCAGTTTTGAAAATAAATGGAAAATGCGACGAAGTTATGAAAAGAATTATGGCTCATCTTGGGTTGGAAATACCACAGTATAATCGTGCCAAGGATCCTATTTTTTTCCACGCTGTACGACTTAGAAATAATGAACAGCACACAACAAGTCAACCTTGCTTGGAAGAGCCATCCAATGTTGTTCATAAGGAACTAAATCAAATTAATGACAATTTTCACGAAGATGTTTCATCCGAAACCAAAGAGGAAGAATGTGTTTCACCCAAAAGAGTAACCGAATCAATGTCTGCTTATTCAGCACCATTTTTTACTGCATTACCATTTTTGTCCATGGGCTTACCATTTCCACCAATGTATATGTGCCCTCAACTAACACCACTTTTTTATTATCCATTCATGCAAGTACCGAATATGACCTCAGACGTGCCAAAACCTAAACCTACGTGTATTTTTTGCATGGAAAATGAAGGCTCTCTTACTTGCCTTTATTATCAACGAGACGCAGATAATTCTAATTTAATAGGACCCGAAAGTAAGCAGATAAAAGATACAAAAACATTGGTAATCCATGCAGATCCTCCAATAGCTGCTAAAAATCCTGGGTGGTTTGGTAAAGGATATCGCAAAGGCATGAAAAAGAAACGGTAGCATTTACTCTTTCTCATATACGACCTTTCTTTCATTTCTGTTATAATGTGAACGTATATATGACATATGATATATGATAATGTATGTAAATGTTTGATTTCTCCATATCATGATGAGATCTGTATACACAATTTAGATATGTGTAGGAATTTAAGTACCCAAAATTTTAGCAATTAATTAAATTAAAGTATTTAAAATTAAAAAACTTAAATCTCCATACTCTGAAGTATTCTATTATTCCTGTTTAGTAGTTGTGTGATTATTTAATTTTAAAGTTTCAGTTACAGAATGAAACAATTAATACATATTTAAAAATATCTACAAATGTCTAACCTGAAAATTGTTAATTTCATTGTTAATTGCTTATTATGAAATTTGCTCGATTTAATGTTTTTATTATTGTACAGGCTAATTATATTGTGATTTTTAGTTGTAAGATTCGTAAAGTGTTATGCAAATCATGAAAAGTTATAGTGACCAAAGTGATATATCTTTTATTACAATTTTTTACTTTGTATTTGTACAGTTGAATGTAACATAATTTAAAAAAAAAGAAGGTATGCATAAGTAGTATACATGTAAAGCTTTTTGTATCTTTTTATATTGATTTACCATTCCAGTTTTATGAACTAAGAATTCGAACAAAATTAATCCTATGAATATTAAAGGACTGCTTGTAATAAGTATCGAAGTATATTAGCTCCATTTTTTTACTAAACGATGCAATAAACAATACAACATTTTATATAAAAATATAAACATCCATCTTTTATTTATTTATTTATTTTTTTATATAGCCATCTTAAAATGAAGCAGATATAAACAAGGTATATCTGAAATTATTTATTAACTATGAAATCAAACGTAACGCGATATATAAACATGCGCGTGCCTATACACACAGTGCATTTTTTTATATCATTAAAAAGTTTACTATTTTGTATTATACATATAACTATATGGTGATTTTTAATAATACAGACTACATGTAATGTATGAAAAACATAAAATTTTTTAAAAATATGCAATAATATATTTTTTTTTAAATGATGCAGCTATAAAAATAACATTAAGTAAGTCACGGTATTTCGGATAAAACAGACTGTTACTTATAAGCTTATTAATTAATTATATACTGATAGACAAATCAATATGTAATAACTATATAGTTCTAAAATTCTTTATCCATTTGATAATTTTTATTGCATGATGTTTACCAAGCTCAAATTTAATAATAAAACAAGATATGTATATATTTTATAATGTGATGCGTATATATATAGGTCATGAGACAATATAATCATTACTATTTCTAAGATTAATTATTAACATTATTAAAACGATAATAGACAAAAGAAAATAAAAAATCTTTATAAATAAATGAGAAGATCATTGAATATTTAAAGTTAACTGCGTTTATCTATGTGGAACAATATTCGTAAGTAAATTTTTTCATTTTTACCATTAAGTATCTAATTTTTTTAAATGAAATAAATTTGTAATGTTTTAAGTTTATGATTTTCGATAACGTAGGTTTCGAAAATATAATCTAACAAATTAGAAATAAATAAATACATAGACGTCAATATAAATAATGATCATATTATATAAAATTGGGAAGAAATCTTTTATATGAAAGATATATTGAAATGGGTGAGAGATATCAAGGGATAGACTTTCGATAGAAATAAACGCAACTTACATGGCGGTGAGTGAACGTTATCGAAGATATGTATATAGTATGATATGTGTAGGTAGAATAAGAGTTACAGCATCAAGGTGAGGTAAAGAAAAGGAAAGGAGATAGAAATGAGAACGAAAGGAATATAAAGAGGGAGAGAAGTATAAGGGCTAATGCTGGCAGAAGGGAAGAGATTGAAAAAGCCTACAGTCTGTTGTCATGGTAACCCCGTACAGCGTCACCCTATTACCAGCTTCGACAGTACTTATTGTAAAGCCTACCGTAGTACTTTACCGATACTACGATAGTGTACGTCGACCGCTCATTGACTTCTTGACTTTGTACAACGGGATCTCGTTGCGAAGCATGTGGTTCTACTCCTTTTACGCTGTTCTTCTAGAAATGACATCGAAGTACTTTCCTAGCCAATAAAGAACCATCATACATAAAGGAATAGGAGAAATATTATTTACTAATTTCTTACAGCTTAATTTTAAGTTTTTAAAAATATAGAACATCTTAAATATTTTCTATCTTTTTAATTTTTTGAACCTATCATCTTATGTATCTTAAATTAAACATAGCAGTTGAGTATGCTATATAAATTGGCATAAACAATATTTTTATAGCTAAATTTTCAAATTACTGAAATGTACAAATTTTACAATTATTATCTTAGGTGAACGAAATTGTTAAGTTTGAAAAAAATACTATAAGACTATACAGAATTAATAATTTTTTAATGTTATACATTTATGTTAAAGCATCTGTTTCGTTATAATTCGTGAAACAATTAAAAAGAACATCTTTAACTTACGTTTACATTGAATTATAACGAAGGAAGAATATACTATTAACATTAAGTAGATCGTAGAATACTTTTGACTTAAATAAGATGCGAGACCAAAACTATTAGTACAATTACTTTCGATTGAGCCAGTATACAAATGTTGGTAATATGGTTATATCAACGCATTATATCTGTGCATGCACGCGCATATGTGCTCATAAACTCAAGTCGATGGTACAAGGTAATTAACTATAATTAGTTCTATTGTACTGTGTTGTTCTTACATCATCTTTTATGTAGTACAAGAACATAATTGCTACCTTTCAAACATTTATTTATTTGAAGTCTATATATAAATTATTTATGACATGTATTTTATTCCTTTTTATAAAAAAAATTTAGTAACGAAATTATTGCTATAACTATAATACATACAGGCCTCGAGGATTAAATAAAGCAATTTATATATATTTTGAAATTAATATATTTAAATTTGTATTCTTGTAAATAATTTCTAATATATGATATACATTCAATGCTTACATTCATGCTACTTTCGACTTTAACCATGATTATTTCTTTTTCACGTTCGTATTTCTTCAGATATCTTCTTTTTTTAAAATACTTTATTCATAGAAGGTGTAGAATATATAAATATTGAATATCAAAACAAATATTTAAAAACTATTTATATTTTAATAACATATATCGAGATACAACATCCATCTCGGGTCATATATAGACCCGAGGAAAACAGGAGGGTTAATTAGTAGAAAGTTGAAACGTAAAAGTGTTCTAAAGTTGTAGTTTCAGAAATCGTTATTTAAATTATGCGTTAATTATCGTACTGCATAGACATATGAATGTGTATCTTTTGCAGGATTAATATTGTTAATAATGGTAAAGAAATTTTAATTTCAGCTGATTAACTTGCCTTTTGTATGGCTTACATACAAAGCGAGTATACTATCCTATATGTCACACTGTAAATCTTTCTATATAAAACGCTTTACATTTATAGTTTAATGTAACGATATTATATCAACCAGAAATACAGGAAAACAATATACAGAATACGCGATAGAATGAATGGATTTAAAAAGCCAACAGTGCGGCTCGGGGACCTAAATCCATACAAGGAGGAGATTTATCATTACCGGTTGGTCGAGCGCTCTGGCGGTGGCATTGGATACTAGAGGACGACAGTGCTACGTGAGAAATCGTGATGGAGTAGTTTATACCCTGTTTGGTCGCCGTTTCTCACCCGCGTTCAAGTACGTTTAAAATTACCACACATTCGGTCAGTGCATCTGTCGGTCGCCGCGTAGAGAGAATCACTCAGATCGCGGTTAACAGTATGTCAGTCATTCTCGAAGCGACTGGTTACTTATTCGCGTTAACGTAACAGGGAAAAGTACGGTGTCGGAGGAGGCAGGTTATCTTCTTTGTTCGAGAAAAGCCTCATCAGTGGGCAATGGCGCGGGAACCTTACGTTCCAGAATCGGTGTGTGCATGGCGTAGGTGATGATCGGTGTTTGTACATGTGGCATGGTGTTTATAGCGAACAGGAAGATTTACATACCTCGCTGGATTGACCACCTCGTCGGTTTTTGGATACGAGCCGTGTCGTGAGCCGCCATGAGGCGCATTAGCGGTAAGCCAAATACGTTCTTAAGCCATCTTAAGCGATATTTTTTCGATACGAATCGACCATCCACGTCTAATCTTATAGAAAAGCATTGTTTACGTTTGTTAATCAAGTGGCATCACAAAAAATTCCTCGAAGAAAGGATATGTATATTAGAACGTGATTTTCAACTTCTTTACGAAGTTGCGCACGCGCTCATTTCGCTGTGTTTGCCAATTATTTCACATTCTCTCTTTGAAACGTACTGATTTTTAAATTTATTATAAATCGAATGTAATATCGGATGAATTTCTATATTTGAATACTGGGAAAGAGTCGGTTATTGGAGTGACGTTATGATCTATCGGATGGATTAACTCAGTGGTCAAACTATACTCGCTGCTACATTTTGCATTAAATCGTTAAGCTTTACGTAACTGTTTACAATACGTTTAATGTTTCACACGTTTTCGAGCCACGTACCGTTGTTTGGTTAACTTTGTCGTTTAGAATAAGATATATATACCAAAGGTGATAAAAGAAAAATTATAACCGGTTAATAAGTTTCCTATTTGATCAGTAGATTTGACAATATTAAGACTTATCTAGCATTGAAAATTGCTCGTATAATTTCACGAGTCACAATTAATACAGAAAGCGGCAAACAAATTCGAAAACGTTGTATAGAATGAAACATAATAAATCCTCAGGTGTTTTTAATCTATGCTCTACAGAATTGGCGTAGGGAATAATAAAGCTAGAAAGTGGAGTTGCTTGTAACCAGCAAACGTATTTGAACCTTTCCCCTTCTACTTGAAAGAAGCTGCTTGAATATTTTCGCATTCGTAACATTGAGCGAAATACAAGGTTCGTTCTCTGGAGAAAATCAGGCAAATGGAAACAAAAAAATATATTGCTGCGACTTCTGCTTTGTGACAGTTTTTTTGGTGTATGTGCGATTTGAAAATTGTCATTAACTATTTGGTCAACATTCGAACGTACAACATAATAAATGCGGGAATTTTGAATGCTTAAAAACTACTTGATTCTATTTATTTCTTTATTTTGGTATTTTAATTGATATTCGGTATTAATTAATAAAATAAATTGTGCGTGATATATGTATACTGTTCATAAGAGAATCTTTATGCACTTCATTCATTCATTTTATACATTGGATGCAGTATAATGGTAGATTAAATGTAGAATAACAGTATTTCTTGAAACTATCAGGAAGGTGTGTCTTCGCTGTGAAAAAATTTCATTGAGAAATTTCGTTCAAAGATTCCGTTTATCTTTTTACTTCCTATACATTATTCATCGGAAAAAGAGTTTTTATTTATAATGTGCACATACTTGTACATGCACAAGGTATATATTACAACATTTTTCTTTAAATATATAAGAAGCAGTAAAGGAATCTTCAGAAAAATACACATAAAAAGTAACATACAGAAAAGAGTTGCTCTTTTAATTATTACCGCGAAATCTCGACGAGTGATTCATAATTAATTTCTTATTATTTCATATTCGTCTTGCATAACACTAAATGTACGCTTTGTTCGGTTAATTTATGTTCCTATGCGCGTGCCTGAATTATCATTTGCGATTAAACGAGCCCCCTTTGATTGTATTACATCGCGTTTGCATATAACGGAACGTCCAATTTATTCTCTCGCTGTGATGTCTTAAAAAAAAAAAAAAAAAAAAAAAAATATCGAAGCATGTACATACAACGTTACAAGAAGTTAACAAAATTAACTTTCAACGAATCGATGCACTTTCAAACATCAGCGAAAACGTAAAAAGATGTTAGCTATTTTTCTGTACGTCCTTTCCTCTGTACTTTCTCCTCCATATAAAAACAAATTTACACAGAGAAATAAGAGTTTCTAGCGTGCAATTATCCAACAGATATCTCGAATATGTGATTTCTTCGATTCGGAAGAAACGAACTTAGTTATCGATTCGTTATAGTTCGATATTAGCCGTTTGACGAAAGAATTGCGCGATTGGAGGGGAGGATGAAAGATGATCGGGAAGGTGGGACTAAGGCGAGGAGGTGTAGAACAGAGTAGGAGGGACGAAAGTATATAGGAAGAGACGGAGGTGAAAAGAAAGCAAAGAAAGATGGAAAGAAACGTGGGACTGCGTTTATCAGACTTTTTCCATCCACGTTGTCGAATGTCCACTTTCGGAATATCCAGATCTGCCGATATAAGCAAATAAGCAATTTGTTAATCGTGCAAATGAAGTTTCTTAACCGGGTTATTCGTTTTGACTGAAAATTTGTATAATTATCGAATCGATTAACGATGACAAATCGATTTTAAATCAGGTTAGTTTTGGTCCTCGCGAATGATGTAATTTGTTTATAAGAAAATAGGAACTACGTAGCGCAGTAGGAAATGGGAAATTTGTAAGTTTGAAGAAATTTTCGTGCATTCTCCGGTTACTAGACGAACCGATCAGATTAATTGGAAAATTTTATGGCAGCGAAATTAATAACGAGAAAATAACCAGATTTTACAGAAACGCGTGCTTCGATGTTAGGGTTCTGTATAAGGTCAATTCGACATAGTTTCATATAATTCTTCGTGTTATTTTTATAATATATTCGATTTGCTCGATAAACTGTATATAAATTGTATATAGATTGTATATAACTTGTACATAGAGTATTCCCGTATCATTCCCATCATTCTTCTAAAGATGCACTCCAATTTAATTATTTCATCGATGGCTGTACAAAATATTGTAGTTATTGTATCCGTACAAAATGATTGTTCCTTTCTTTCTCTTTTTCTTTTTTCTTTTTTTTTTTGTTTTGTGTGTGAACATTTGTTGATATATTTGGTGAATTTACGAAATTTATTCGAGGACGGGAAAAATCGTGTACATCAATTTATTTATTGAACTTGGTTCGTGCTTTGAAAATACATCCTTTAACTCTCCTTATGTTTTAACTAAAAGTAGGTTACAGTGACATCCTGTTCGAGAAGCGCACTTTTTCTCTCTCGCATGCAACAGCGCATTAAGCAAAGAAAAAAGAAAAAGAAAAGAAATATATATTAAGTTACCGTATAAGAAGTCGAGTCGCCAACCCTTGAACTCTTAGAATATATTCTCCTTTATCATTTCCTGCAACGATTATTTACAAGAGTTTCATTACAGTTAGCACGATGTTTGATCGGAAAACTAAATATTATAGAACCGTATTATAGACGCTACGTGCTTCATAAAACTCGATTTGGACCGAATAGCTTATGTATATAATGCGCTACGTGTCGTATTCATACATTTAAAAAAGTAAAACCAGACCTTTATTTTCCTTACAGCTTGCACTTCTTCGTCTTCTTTGAAGACCGTGAATTATTCATGAAAGTCTCTTTTTTTCTTCCCCCCCCCCCCTCCCTTCCAGCCTTATACCCCTTCTGTTGAAATATTTCATTTTAAATTCTCGTTGAAATATTTCTAACCGGTCTTACATTATAAATTATTAAAAACACTTTACGTCGTCCTCACTGAAAATTATTCGAAGTTCAATTTCCGCAATTATGTAGTTATTAAAACGTTATCATTCTTGAGATGAAAGTACACACGTATACGCATACAAGCAGGCTGTATAAAGTGCTATGTATAAAGTGAACGTTCGAAGATTGATTCACGGATGAAAGTTACAGTAATGTAGCGTACATTTAGACGTTAGCGTGTATTTAAGCGTAATACACGAGATAGAAGCGCCTTGTTCGAAAGTCGAATTCGCACATAGAGGAAGAAAGTATATGCTCAATTTATTCAGGCATAGGTGGCATACGTATGATATATCTACGTGTACGACGAAGCAGGTACGTTTGCAGTAGCGAACATCAGCGTCGAATTTTTTCGGATGGCCTATCCATCCACACTTACGCCGATGCTTGTCAGCAACTCGTATTATAAATACGAGTGGCGACTGAACTTCTTTTAATAATCTTTTCTAACAAGCATCTACTCTTCCATTTGTATCGTATGTTAGGCCTTAACCCTTTCGTTATGGCAACTTTCAGATTGAGAAGGTTCTTGGTATACGCGCACGCAGGTAAGTTTCTTTTAACGCTTCGTACTTTGAGAACTTTTATTATACGATCAACCTGTAACTCCATCGTGATCTTACGACGAAACTTCGTGAAACTAAGGAACCTACGGTGTAATTTGAACCAAGGACCAAGGTTGTGGAATATTTTGCTTTAGAAAGAGAACAGTTACGAATATACGTGTATGTTTGTAAATTCGTTGAAACTCCAGCTTTCTTCTTTGTTTCTACATTCTCACTGGTTTACGAATAACAGAAGAGACGGTCTCTCCGTCAATGAATAATTGTGTCGATGTACGCGCGCGTGTTTCATTAACGAAAGGGTTAAAGTTGCATAAATATCTTTACTCGACACGATCCAAGTCAATCGAACGAGTGCCTTCGAGATATTCCTAGTTTCTCTTCTATAATGCCAAGTCGTTTTTGTAGCGTTAATTATACATAGGTGAAAGAACAATGTTTTCCACTATTTCAGGATAATAAGCAGTCACCTGATCTGATCTGTTCATCCCTGCTTTGTGAATGTTGTAATCAAGAACGACGTCTGGTTTTGTCTCTTTGTAACTGGCTCTTCTTGTGACCGCACAACAACGTAAGTTGTAGAAGCTGTGTGGCATGCTAACAGCATCAAACACATCTCTCGCGTCTCTCCATTTTAGGCAGCGCAGGTGCTTTCTTCTTGCAGACAGATTTTTTTTATCTTTTTTTTTTCTTTCTCTCTTTCTTTCTTTCTTTTTTTTTTAATATTCCATCTTTAACACGGTTGCTTGTGGGAAGTATTTTTTGTAACCTACTCGTTCAGATAACGAGATACATGTCAAAATAGTTATCCGAGCGTTGTAATGTCTTACAATTAGCAATTTTTCTTTCTTTTTTTTTTCTTTTTTTCATCTCACATTCACTCTAAACGCGTTACATCGGTTATAATATCGTATAACAGTTTCATATTCTGCGTTCATCTTCTTTTATATATATGTATATAATATTGATATAATATCTTAATATTTACATAATATATATCGCAGTGTGTACAAATTTCCGGTCAGATGGATTTTTCACTTTATATTCTGAAAACGATATTTTAAAGACCTTCAACTCTGCTACGGTCCTCGAACCTTTTATATTCCGACTTTGCTTCGCTTTCAACTGCAGAAGAATACCTTCAAATGACATTCAATGTTTTAAATACAATTGAAGATCACAGGGAAAGAACATGATAAGTAGATTTTTATTGTCCTTTTTATTTCAATTACGCTTCACGACAGGGAAGGATATGATTTTTTAATAGCAGCCAACGAAGAACAGAAAGAGCGTGTTGAATTCAAAGACTCGATTAACGAAGTTTCGTAGAAGTGGAACATACGTATAATGTTACGATAAAGAGCAGTTTTAACATTATGAGAACATATTTCGCCGTAGAATCAAACAAAGGAACAGTTCTAGTAACCTCGCTTCCCTGTAGTCTTCGGTTGAAACGAAAGATCAATAACAATCCTCTCGTATCTTCCGCAAACTTAGAAATTTTCTATCGCTGAAATAACACGATTCGGTCGAAAATATGCCGAACGATACAACGGCATTAATTAACACGTTGACTGCCAGACGAATTTCCCATGGTTTGCCCAAGGCGCCGACGTGAACTTTTCATTATGCGATGCATATTACGTTGAAATATTATTTGCAGCAAATAAAATGAGTTATAAAATCATGCTTGAAGGATTTTTCGCGGTGCCGGTCACCGGTGACCCCTACGATGTTGTAGACAATTATTACGACTGTCCTTTCTTCAAACAATCGTGCCATGTACTTTTAATATTTGCTGCGTCGCCGGTCACCGGTGGCCCCCACGGCGCTATAGCCAAATCGAGTGCCGGTCACCGGTGACCCCCACGGCGTTGTAGACAATTATCACGACTGTCCTTTTTTCAAATAATCGTGCCATGTACTTTTAATATTTGCCGCGTCGCCGGTCACCGGTGACCCCCACGGCGTTGTAGACAATTATTACGATTGTCCTTTTTTCAAACAATCGTGCCAAGTATTTTTAATATTTGCTGCGTCGCCGGTCACCGGTGGTCCCCACGGCGCTGTGGCCAAATCGAGTGCCGGTCACCGGTGACCCCCACGGCGTTGTAGACAATTATCACGATTGTCCTTTTTTCAAATAATCGTGCCATGTACTTTTAATATTTGCTGCGTCGCCGGTCACCGGTGACCCCCATGGCAGTCAACGTGTTAACGTTATATAATCGTATGACAGTGTTTCCTTTTACTTGTAACGCGTTCGTACCCAATGTCAATCCTTCAAGATCTTTTAAATATTGCTTATGGCTTGTAAATGAAAAATCTAAGTCTGACCAGAAACTTTTCCACGTTATTGTGTGTACGTATGCATATATATATATATATATATACACATATATATATGTATTGAGAATTTGTACAGTTTCCGTTATTCTTAAGATGGAAGTTTGATAGCACTGCTTTGAAGCGACCACGCCTCATAATCGATGCAAGCCAGAGAATGCGAAGGAACATATAGAGGAATGCGGAATTTTTAGACCGTAATCACCGAGTTTAAGTTTCTTCACCATACAGGCACTTGTATATTATTAAATGTTAAAATTCGTAGATCCTTTACATCGTACGTATATACACTTTCGTATTTAAAAGAAGGTGTTAGTTGATTTCAGTTACTTTTCATTTTTGAATGGTCTCGCTGTTTCACTTGATGTTAAAACGTTGATCAATCGATAGCGATGCAACGATGTATTGTTTTCTTTTAATGTTCTCAGTGCACAGAATTCGTCTGCACCCCGTACATTTTTAGCGTTTGATGTCTTTAGGTTTGCTCGTTTTTTCTTTTCCTTTTCTTTTTAGAATATAATCGTGAAATTTGTTGTTCGTTAGATGCGTTTATCGTTAAACTGGTATCATCGAGTTCGTTTCAATTTGTATTTCGTATTTTACGCGATAAAGGCGATCGGTCGCGATTTATCCTGTAAGATGCGAAAGATAAATTGAAATTATGAAACGAAGCGACAATCGAGACGTGTCGTCGAGGTATTGTGAGGTAATGACGAAAGAACAAATTACGAGTTATGTTAAGTAGTTAAAGATTTTATACGGAACATGAAAAGAACGGGTAGGCAGCGCGAAATTCAGGCCTCGTCCTTTTAAAACCAGTGAAAGTGAAAACGGTTGCTTCCGGTTCGATTGACACGCAACTCCGAAATTGAATGAAGCGGTGATGAAATTTGTTCAATAACTTAAAACCTGCGAAATCCAGCTTCAAGATGCTTTTTTCAATGGACAAAGTTGGTGGATGGATTCTCGTTATGTAATTAGTATAACTTTAGTACCATTGGCGATATAATGTTGCAGAATGTGTGGTACACTTAAGCGGAAAGTTACTGTGCGTGCAAAAATAAATCAAACAGGAAAGAAAACAGATTCCTTTGCTTTGACGCTTCGTTTTCAAGAGAATCGAGTTTAAAAGTTTGTCAACTACACGTACATACATTCGCTTAACTGCAAGCAAAGTAAGAATCGTATTGGTTTGGCAACTAAATGATTGCGGATTTTGTCAATACCACCTAATGACAAAATCCGCAGTCACTTAGTTGCCAATCCAGTACAACTGGACAAAAGACTGTTTTACCAACAAAGATAAGTGAAAAAAATGTAGAGTAAAGTTTTCTCGTTTAAAGTTTCGTTCTCAAGAAAATCGACTTTGAAATACACAATAGATGTCATCGGCACTTGGTCGACAGCCACATTGGACACGTTCTTCATCGATAGTTCCCTAATAGAACCGATATTCGATCAATTTTCAGATTGGATTTTCTACAAAACGAGGCGTCGAAGAAAGGAAACATAAATTTTTTCTTTTCCTCCTCTTCGATTTCTTTTTGGTCGCGGTGTACCGTCAATTCTGGGACACTGTGTATACAACTACATAGTTCGAATGCAGACACTGGGTAAAGGATGTGCATTGAACGAAAGGTGTATCACATTCCATTGTGTATCGGATTGTACAAAGACGAATACTATCCGTGTCATTGAACAATATACGTCCATTAGCGTCTACTGTTCTTTGTTAACCCGCGCTATTTCCTTTTTACGTAAGGCTATAAGAGATAAAACTATGTAGAACATTCTTTTACAATAAAAATGAGAATATTTTTAGCGTTCGTATGTTAAATATATTTAAAAGCATGAAAGTGGAAGTAATGCGTGGTTTCAACACGCGAGGAATTATTAAGGTCAGTGCAAGAATAAATTATGTGAAATGTATTCGAACCTGTACTACCAACAATATAGGGTGTCCCAGGTATTTTCTGTAGAACGATATAAATTAGCAGATTCTGTCAGTAAGAACGAGAAAAAAGTGTATACGTATAGGTTTATAAATGTTCTATTAAAAATTTCTAACAAAAATGTGGAGTAACAACGAGCCAGTGTTTTTGTTCGATAAAGCGTAGAAACAGACTAGGGATATTTACTCTATATCCGTGTTAAAATGTTATTCAATGTACGAACACTATTTTTACGTTATGAATTAACATTCGTGAGAAATTGGTTATATTACATTTAAAAATTGCTTGTTCATTTCCTTTAATTTCAGGCAATGCGTCACAGACTTTCTTCTATATTAATACTTGATTAATAAATTTTTTTCCTTCAAAATTCCCTACGTGTAAAAATTCGGTAGCGTGATATCTGGTGATCTTGAGGAGCAAAGAATCGGTTCTCGACCTGTCCATCATTGAGGTTAATGTTCGGTCGACCATTGCGCGAACGAGGAACCAGTTGGTTATTTCGTATTTTTGTTATAATTTCCTCATAAAGGATTTACAGGCCCACATTTATATGACTTTTTCTCTTATTCTTATTTATATACTCATACACGCAATATATATTAATGACAAGTATTTTGCAGTAAAAACTTGCGACACCGTGTATATAGTTTGTATCTACACGATTTATCTGTCATTTGAAGCGTGTATGCGTAACGCTTCTCACTAAACGCTACCTGGGATTTAATAACATGCAGCGGAAGTTGAAACACTTTTTACTCGTTGGTGTTTCAGAAAGGAATCGGCAAAATTTCTCAATTCTTTCTAGCTCGGTGATTCTAACATCGTGACAGTTTGCTTTATTCTTTTAATGACATCATATAAGTGACTTTACTTCTTTCGAACGAAATTATGTGAAGTTATCTTGTAAATGAGAAAGGTATATCGTATAAGTTGGTTGAAGCTTTATTAGAAAGTTGTAATATAACATCTTTTCTTCCTTTTTTGTTATGTACAAAATATTACACGTAATTAGACTGCAGATACTTATGTAAATTTATATTTTCATAAAGATAACTGAAAGAGTAGAGAGAGAAATTTAGCTGCTGTATTTGGAAGATTTTATATATTTTTCCATGTTTTGGATGTTCCATGCATTCCTGCATCTTTAAATTTACCATAAATGCATAGAAATTCTCAGCCTACATATAACGTATCATAACCTATAATTCATTGAATACAGTTATCAGAAAGCGATACAAGCAAGAGTGATAGATACGTAAAATTGATATCTGCATTTCTAGAATGTTTAACAAAATTGATAAAATTTATAAAATTGTCTAACCTTCAAAAATATTTTACATCGTGCAAATAGTTAACGCGCAAACAAGTGGAACATTTAGTATGTTCGAAGCGTCGACCCTAGCATATGAAATGACAGTAAAGGACCGCAGTTATTTGCAGCATGATTGCTTTCGCGGATTTTTTCAGTCTAAAGGTTCTATGGGTTCGAAACACCAGGTAACACGAGATGATGCCACGTTACCCGAAACGTGGCACAATGTTGCCGCAATATGTCTTGTTTACACGAAAGCCGGTTGGGAAGCGTGGCAACGCTGCAAGCCCTCTAGACCTTGCTCTCGTCCACAGCCTTATTGAGCAACACCTGCATAGAATATTTTGCTAAAATCACTTTTTTCTTTCCTATATTTTCTATTTATCCATCTGTGTATTTAATATACACATACAGATATTTGTGTATATATGTATATTTTTAGATTAGTTACGGTATACTGAATTATACAAATGTCTTTGAAAATATTTCTTGGTATTAAGCAATTGTATAAGATAAGTTCGTTTAACGATTTTTGAAAGGTGTACATGTTGGTAGAATTTAGTTAATTTTATTCCTAAATTTCGTAAAGGCAATCTTTAAATTACTTTCTTCTCGTGGAATAATAAGTTCTTTCGCGCTATTGAAATGAGTTCAATGACCACGGTTACTCAAGGTTAGTCAAGGTCGTTGCTGTAGACAAAATGATCGTAGCGTCTTAATCAATTATTCCTAAATCTACTTACTTTCGCCTAGAGAAATATTCTAACTGTTGGCCAACTTGTAACCGTTGCATAATTTGGTGGAAAATAGTTCCATTTTTTAAATTGATTCCTATACTTTGTGTGTATAACCTAGCAAAAATTTAAATGATCGAAAAAGAAATCTTTTATGACGAATATGAATTTCTTTATAAAAATCTTTATTGAAGTGTTCGTTACGTGGAACGTCGTAATGTTGCATTCCAAGTCGTTTGTAATACTATCGACTAAAATATGCAAGTAACAACGATTGAAAATAATTATTATCTGTACAACGCTAAAATCAAATTGTTCGTTAATTACTAAATTTGGAAATTTCAATTACGTAATGTACATATCCCGATTTTTTGTATGCTTCACAAAATCACTCGTATAAAATAGAATCGGGAAAGTAATAACATAATTGGTCTGATCGTCTCATTACGTATGATTCGTAAGCTATAACGTGAAACGTTGCAGACTAAGTACTTACCAACATGAGCTCGCGAGATGCGTATCTGTTAAGGTCCATTGACTCGTGTTAAATTTACAACATGTCAATTGCTATTAAGAACGAAAGAATAAGACGTCAGTGGCCAGAGAAGCGGAAGTCTGGCAGAGACGAAAAAACTTGCGGCAGCTTGACATTTCGTTTAGCCTTGAATCGTTGTCTTAAAAAATACTTCTTTAATATTTCATTACATAATTAATTATGTACGAGTAAAAATTATTTTTAAGCTCTCTTTAAGGACTACGATATTTTCGAAACGTCTGTATCTTACGTCTGCAGTAACTTTACGCAACACGAAGGTATGTGAAAAAAAAAACATTAAAATTATTGTTTTACTTCAAAATTAAATCAGACGATTACTAAAACTGAATTTGAAAAATCGGTTTGAATTAAATTCCCATTCAGATAGGTACGTACGAATAAACTTTTGAATTTTCAAATTTATATCGAATTTGATTAAATTAGCGAGGCAAATATACTTTAAAATCCTTATATTTTTAAACAAAACTTTTACGCAAGAATAAAGTGAAATTTCTGTTTGGATGCAGCCTATTTTTCTTAACATTCTTACTCAAGCTTTTTTAAGCTCGTGGTTCTTCCCTGCTACTCATTATATCCCCATGCAATTCCGTCTCCTCTCTTTACCGCTTGTTTTTCGCTCTCCCGTCTCCTGTTCTTTCCTGCACTTGTCGCATTCAAACTCGTACGTCAATAACCCAGTCACTTCACAAAGCTTGCCTTTCTTCAATCTTGATTACTACGTTTTCAAGTGTTACAAAAAGTACTACATTTGTTTTTGTTATTCTTTGTTTACATGTACAATACCTTCTTCCTTTAATCGTATTTCTGTAGAAAGAAATTTTTCTTCGTTTTACGTTCTTCAACATGTTTCCCCTTTTTAATATTTCTCGATTTATATAAGATATTTCGTCTAGACAATCGATAGATTACCTAGAAAATTATGCTAATTGTCAATGTTAATTATATCGTTATGTCTGTGTTAGCTTATTGGTGTACTAATTCTATCACACTGACTACTACTAATTAATGTTAATTATCACTTTTTCCCTGTGTATACAATTTTCCCTATCCTCGTTTAAGCTTTTATCGTGTAAAAAGCGCACGATTTAATCGTTAAATTATGTTCTTTCGCTATTTGCTTCGTTCATTGTCAATTGCGGTTCTTCGTTCAACAAGAAATGAAGAACACAAATTACTTATCAAGATAAAACATGATAAAACACGACGTTCTATTCAGAATTTAAAGTGAATGCTCGTATCATGCTCCATTCTTCGATAAGATATCTCATTGAAAACAAAGAATTACAAATGATTTTCAATGAAAAATATTACATATATATTACATATATTACATATTTTTAAGAATGGCGATTTGAATACAGGTATAGCTTGCACGTAACAAAAAAGAAATTTATCGATCGTAATTGCCGTTCAGTTCAACCCGTTCACGTCCGTCCTTGACAGGATGTATCTGGATGAACGTCCATCCTGATATCTTATGCAAATTACTCGATCCAGTCATGAGATTGGATTTTATCTTCTTCTGCGCTTGCCTTTCAGTCATGTTGCATCCTTAAGGCTGCTTTAAACATTGATTTATCTTTTAAACGCGTTAACCTCGTACTGTTATTGTCTACGAAGAAAATTCCAAAAGAGATGATCACAAATCGCATAAAATGTTACAAGTCAATTTATCTGAAACATGCGGCAGAATCTGTTTCTTTTTCTTCTTTTCTTTTTTTTTTTTTTTTTGCTTTTAACGTTGGAAAATTCACCGACAAGACTTTATATGGTAGAGGATACTATCATCTAGTTTCCACTAGCAGATAACAGGAACGATTTTATCATTTTTTCTACACCTCTATCTAATGTACAGTTTATTGTGCATCGGTGCTATTTGCTTTCCTTATACTCCACACAGTATCGTAAATTCTATGTAAAATGCAAGACAAACTTCTTTTTAACTCTTATGCCTTGATTTTTGTACATGTACAAATTTTCAGATTGTGTACCAAAGGAAATTTCGTTGGCCAGTATTCGATAATACATACTGTATGTATACTAAATTATACAAGGTGGTCCACTTAAATTTATCACCAGGAATATCTCGTTCGTTTTTGATAACATTAAAAAGTGTTTCGTGTATAAGTTAAGCAGTATCGAGAGGCACATCGTTTGGCATGATCAGTCTTTTCGTGGGAGAACAAATAGAGGACATACGAAGGTCGCCGATGTTTTTTTGAACGCAATGTTCTCCGTAAAAAAAGTATTAACCAAAGGCAAAACATGAGAATACCGTCTCGGGTCTTTCCTTGTCCTCCTATACATTAAATCTGACAAATTAGCGAAATTCTGCTAAAATAAAATAGGTTAACATTTGTTGAAATAATACAAGTCCAGAATATCTGCCGAGCTAATAATTTCTTGACATAAATAGCTTAATACCTTGTTGTAGAGAATGTAACAAGATAAGAATGTATAAGATAGTGTACTAAAAAATGTGTGATCCCACTTACAAAAACATCGCTGCACGCCTAACGACCTTCACATGTCCTCTGCGCGTTCACATACGGAAACACTAATCATGTTAGATCATGTCCCCCACGAAAACATTAGACTCGTATACATTTTTTTTAACACGTGAAACATTTTTTAATACTATCGATATTTAACATTTTTTTAATATCATCGGTATTAAACATATATTAATATTATCGAAAATAATATCAAGTTGTTCCAGTTAATTGATAAGACGATGTGGACCATCTTGTACGATAAAATACACTCGAAGAATGATTACAAAAAATTTAGCGAGTTATCTGGTGAAATTTCACTGAATAGAGCCAGCATTGAACCGTGTTAATACGTAACACGTTACAATAGACAAATGTCTGGGAATACGAGTAATTCTTGACTAGAGTCATGGCGCGAAATATACAAATATCATTTAACGTAGTAAACTACGATGCGGGTTTATCGTCGAGATAAAAAGTCTAGTTATCTTTCATAAAAGTTAGTACTCCTCCTGTTTCATTTCACTGTGTAGGCGTTTAAGCGTGCACGAGATATTAGATATCTCTTTTTCTGTACTTCTGTAACTATGAAACAAAAAGAAAAAAAAAAAAAGAAAAAAAATGAAACTCGATTCAAGTTTCTTAGCGAGACAACGGCAAACAGCGCCGCCACGCATAAGACAGCACAGTCCACTTATATTCATTGTACTATTTAGGTCAATTGAATATAGTGTCACGTGCTCCTATACAATTCCGCGTTCATCTTAAGGTTTTTCCTTTCATTTTTTTTCCTTTACAATGAAAACGCGATACGAACGTTATATTACATCGAATACATCGACAGAAGTCGCGATGTTTTGCGCTTGCTCGAGCCTATTAGGAAAGATAACACAATTATAGCGACAAATCGAAATTACTAAATAAACGCTTCTTGAGAGAAGAAAGAAATTCTCCAGCCTCTTGGTATTCCATCCAATTGTATCACATTACAGAATATTGAATTTCTATAAATAGTATTGGAATAGTAAATGGCGCGCAAATATCATTGTTACATGTTCGCGCGAATGGTTGGAAAGTCGAAGTATAAACTTTTAGTACGATATACGATTTATTCTTCGATTCGTATGATTAATGCCTTGAAAAAGGATATTAGAGGTATTTCCTGTTTTTCAAGTAAATAACGCAATAAGAATGAATCGAAGGATACACGCAAGATCATTATGACTTCTCTTCTTTCCTTTTTTTTCCCCCCTCTTGCCTCCCCCCACCCTCGTTCTTCGCTCCTTTTCATCTTTCTTGCTTTGTCATTTGCACATTCTCGAATTCTAAAAGTCGTGGAATTCCAACGTACGGTAACTATGCCTTACAAACGGCTTTTCGAAGGCAAGCGCGAACGCTGCTTCGTTTATTTACAACGAATAATATCATTACAAATATCGATTAATAAGATGTTAAAATTCTAGTTACAAAACGCGGTTACCGTTAATACGATAATTATCCGCGTCCATAAAGGAAATTCAATTATACCGTCCTTCTACTTAAATCGGATTAACAACCTACCTCAATGAACATCGTGTTCGAAACTAATAACTGTTCGCCGTGATTTACAGGTATATATCTTCGATACGGAGTATATATCGTGAAATTCCATTCTCCTGAGTAGAGAATCCCCTCGACGTCTTATCTTCCTCCGATTAAGATTCTTATCTTGGCCTGTTGCCTCGGTAGCTCTTTAACTTGGCTGTAATCATTTGTCGGCGTCCGTGTATTTTTCCTCTCACTTTTCTTCCATCTTTTAGGACTGATTTTAAGATAATGAACCCAAGTAGCGTCTTCCCTGTTCTTCTCCCACCGTTGTTACCATCCTAATCTCCTCTCCTAACGAGGGTCCATCTTTTCATTCTCTTAGGCTACTGTTATCCAGTGCACACGTATTTCGTCTCTCGGCTATCGCAATTCATTTAGAATCACTTTAGAACGCTTTGCGTTAAACTTAAGCCGCGGCAGAATCGACATTTTTTCTTTTTTTGTGTAAAACTGATCTTACGTTGACCGAGGAGAAGGGAGGATCTTATTGGAACCAACTTGTACATCGGAAGGCTTAGACTGAATTTAAATTGTAATTAGATGGTAATTTCTCGGCAGGATACACATAGCGTTTTTTCCCATCAAAGTTTATCAGAGTTTAATTTCCACGCGTTTATCTATTTTGCGTAGTGTCGTAGTTGACAGCATTAATCTTGCGTTATTATAGTTATACTATAATTTTCTCTATTTAATACATTATTGCGTCTATTTAAAGCGTGTATTTAAACGTTCTTATTTCTTTTTTTTTCTCTCTCTGTAATCCATGATGTCTGTTCGATGTTTGAAGAGATAAATTATATTTGCAAGGATATTTATCTCCGAAGGTCTCTTCCATCTCCTTCAAATATTTCTTCTATTTAAATCGTAAACGAAAAAATAGAAATTATAGTCAAGTAACGCTATACTATTTTTGATGCAAGTTTCGTGAATATAGTTGTAATATCAAGTACAACAAGATATTACTTTGGCAATTAAATGATTGCGGATTTTGTCATTAGTTGTTACTGACAAAATCCGCAATCACTTTGTTGCCAACCCAATATACCATGTAACATCATTTTTGTACAATAATTTTGCAATATTATCTTCGTTGTTCTTTTTATATTCTAACGATATACAAGCTCTGAAATTCCCATAATTTCGGCTCGGAAATCCTCCAATCACCTGGATCTGGATATCTGATAAATCTTCCACATTTTTTTGATCCACGAGACATTCGATATTGCCACAACCGAGGTAGAAGTTAATGGTTAATTGGCTTATCTTCGCGTATAATTTTATTTGATAAGTTCTAGTTTAACTTCGATGTATACTAATTCAGAACGTGTTTGCTATCGTTTTTCGAGCTGCTGTTAAACCGGTGAATACTCTTTTTAATAGCGCTTATGGCTTACGATTATAATCTTAAATGCTTTCGTTCATTTCCTGCAGATTTTGAGTTGGCAATTTCTTTTCACCTTACACTCTTCTTTATTTTAAGTTTCTCCGAGTTTCTCATCTTTTGTTCTCTTTGCATCCTTCTACGCCTCTACAACCATTTCTTACCTACTTTCCAAACATGCTCTGCGTACTTACACACGTAGCTTTATTGCGAAATGTAGCACAACTTCTATTCTCTAGTCGTTTAACTGTACATCTTTTGAAACGCTTCGCAAAAATAATTATCGCGCATGTTACTTTATTTATCGGATAAACTTAAACCTGTGTCTAGTTAGGTCCGCTTTAGGCGCATAATTAATCTACGAAACAGACGTTACACGTTATTTCCATGTGGGACCTTCCGATAAAAGGTCGATGGAAGATATTTTCAACAAAGAACAGGCTACTAAAAAACACACGCAAATGTTATACGATTATATTTCTGTTTGTTAAATGTCATTATAATTATTATGACTCTTTCGGCTTAGGATGGCTTCCGGTTCACGCCATATTTACATTGTAAATTCAATTTCTCTTCGTTGAGTTCATAAAACCTTGAGAAAAGTTCATCCAAAAGAATAATAAAAAAATCTTCTTATTATGAGAGTTTTGCTCCCTTGAGCAGCCAGCTCGATCAAAAATGTGTGAGATCTGGAAATAAAAAATCTTATCCTCAATATACCAAACATAGAAGATAAAGTACAGCAGTGTCCTCTGTTAACGTACGCAACTGAATTAATATCGATGTTGTTATTAATATCCGAAGAACAATAGTAATTCGTTGAATAAATGTAACGTCAATCTGATTTCCATATCGGCGAGTATCCAACTTTCACCACCCTTCGTTCGTCGATAAGTATCTTCTCTAAATTTCTAATGAAACACTGGCTCGCTTCTATCCACGCGCTGGCCGTATTTGAATTTCGATAAAACCAGCTTATTACGATCGTGCACGTACGACGGTTTAGCTGTATCGGTGTGGTTGGAGCCAGCATTTTCTACCTAACATTTGCATTTATTTTTATCAAGAACGCAAGCAATATCCCTTATCTCGATGTGAATCGAGCGTTCCTTTGTATTTACGACGTGGATGCTGAATCGGCGGATTTGCGAGACGCAAGGGAAGCCACTAATGATTTCCATCGTTTCTTTACGTGCATTCGTTGTAAGTAAGCTATAATAATACCGCCGCGAGAGACTCCTCGTCGCTAAGGTGCTGGAGAAAAGCGGTGGGGTCCAGACCTTTCCTTAACAGTACACACGCTCTTCAGTCTCTGTTTCTCTTCGCGGCAATTATTTGTCCGGCCATGTTCAACCGGCGGATGACTCTCCGTGTGTAATCTCGCGTCTTTCTATGAATACGTAGTCTGTCTTCGTACATCGAATATGTAACGTCATGATTTCTAAGATCTTCAAGTATTTGCAAAGTAAAAAAAAAGTTTGAAGACGAGTCCCAGCGAGACCGATCGAAATCTTGTTATCGAAATTTCTTCTACACGACGCTTAACTAAATATTCGTGGAAAGCTAAAACTAATGGCGAAGTAAAATAATAACAGAACGAAGGTATAAAAGAGAAGAGAAATCGACGGACAGGTTTTTATTGAAAAATAATTCCACGATACTTTGATACGTTATCAAAATGTTTGGCACGTTTGCTACTGAAAATTCCCGGCGTTTCAGCCTTAATACATCTATTTCCGTGTGATTTGATGAAAATTACAGCAACGTACACCCACTCAATTACCAACACGCTGCTTACAAGTAATTGCTTATCTCGTATTCTTTAACTCGCTATAATACCACACTGTCCGCTTCGCTCTCTCTGACCCATTTCACATATCATCGTATAGTACATTATTGGAATCGTCATATTATTATAATGCATCGCCGCAACATTCTCGACACATCGACCCTTCCTCTTCGTCTTTTCCACTTTTAAAATATTTCTCGGCGAATATTCGAATTCCGAGCCTCGCTCTTGGTACTCGTCGGTTCTGAGACATTCGTCGCGTTAATACGCTAAACTCGTTCGATGCGGAAGAATTTCTACGATTCGTACGGTCCCCCGAGGGAAAAATATCGACGATTATTTTTTCACTTTTAAGCTTGAGACTTTCAAAAATTCTAAGAGTCCTAGATCGATCGAACACGCGTTACATCGTTCAGAAATATTAAAGAAAATTGTACGTGTGTGAACGTGTACGTATTTGTAACGCTGTAACATCCCTTCAAAGTAAAACACGAGCGCCGAAAATCGTGTTCTCTCCTCTAGGAGAAGATTCCCTGGCTGTCTGTACTTTCTACACGCTCACGCTACCAGACAATTCAGAAATGGACATAATGGCAATTTCACATTATAATGTACGGCATTTTGCACGCCGAAATTACCGATGTTACATACTTCACGTTACTTCCATTCGAAAACGGTGTGGTGAGAGCTAAATGAAGAAAAAAGAAAGAGATTCTTCTAATCATTTTACACAACGTGTTAGTTTCTCTAACAACATTGTAAGATACGCTCTTCTTTGTAATAAATTCCTTTTTATTTCGATGAATTTTATAATCAATTCTCATCAAAAAGTAATTCTCCCAGCGACTTGTTTGCGCTAAATATCCTGTTGCCTCCGTACAAATTTTCAAGATCAAAGAATCTTCAAAATGGGCATTTTTCGACCTCGTTGGCTTCGCTGAAGAGCATCTCTCTAGGAATAAAAAAAGAAAACGTTATTGCCATTTATTCGAGAAACGACGAGAAATTTAGGAGGAAGAAGCGCAAAGACGAAAAGGTGTGTTCCCATCTTCTTCAAAATCTTCATCTTCTTCGGATATGGATAGATCCATCCACGAAATAATTCTTTGGAAATTCTGCCGATGTATCGGTCGGTGTTTGGACACGAGCAGATCCAAAGTACCAGGAGATCTGGTTGCCACGCGAGAACAGCAACCAGCAACGCGTTCTCCTACTTCGCACCCGCATGCGTGTGCTATAATAGCTTGCAATCCGGTTTTACTTTCGTCAATTAATACGTAAACAAAATATTTGAAATTATTCGACTGGCTGGAGTGCAATTTTATTTCAATGAAAACGCCATTTTGTTAGCTTGTATTTCAATTTGATACTTTTTGATAGTGGACGATGTGGAGCAGCGCGCTACTGCGAGTTTGCTATTCCGAGTCTCCATTTTCGTCGATACAGTCTGCGTAATATCCAGGTGGCTGTTTCATTTGATACGCGCCATATGCATGCAAACGAAGATCTTGATGACTTGGCGTTGAGAAAAATTCCAATGGAGCAACCTCTGTGCGGTGAAATTGAACTCGCCTTGTATCATACTTGGCGTTTTCTTCGCGTGTCAATCGAGATAAATAATTAACTCCGTTCCAATAGCGTACAATAGAACTCCATTTGTAATATCGCGATCAACAGGGGATGTAGATAGCGATTTAAACGCGCTACTCGGTATATCAGTCACAAGCTATCTTAAAATTCTATAAAAATAAAATAGACAACGTGCTAATTTCGATACTTCTGTTCAAACGCTCGAATCGATTTTTATATTCCCATGACGATTACCTCAACGGTGTACCGACTTTTAACAATAAATTGTTCGTCCGAAGAAGACGAAGATTAAGTGCAACGCGTGGGTAGGTTCGACCTACCCGTCAGCCGCTTGCTTTTTCTTTTCTTTTCTTTTCTTTTTTTACAAACGTTGCTAACGTTTTCTGTCTACCCAGAGAGAGAGAGAGAATCAGCAAGAATTTTTCCTCAACAAGGAGGAGCCGAGAAATGGCCACTTTTTAGCATCCTCTCTCGGCCAATGTAATAGCAACATGTTGCTACAGCGCCAATGAAATTTCAAAATGCTTTATATAACGCGTACGGTATGGACATACGAGTTTCCTATGGTAAGTGTTGGAATACTTTGGCGAGCCAGGGTATTTTCACGTGGAAAGTTGTTTCACGTGTCGCGTTTTTGGAAACCTACGCGCGGAGGCATTACCGGGGGCGGCCTACACCGTTCTCCGGAAACTTGTCCACCCACCTTCGACCTCGCCTCTTTGCATTCGCCACACCAACGACTCCGCTGGTGTCGCCAACTGAAACCTGTACCTAACACGGAACGTTTCTGACAGTCTTATCCGGTTATCTCCGCCGTTTCCTTCGTTGTATTCCGCGACCGTACACTTTGAGGAAAATTTGTGCTTCGTTACAACCGTGCGTCTTCTCTTCGATAGAAAGTGGTCTAATTTATATCGGGATACGTTCATAGAGACGTTAATGTAGACTAATGTAGCTGTAGGATTGATTTGACAAAGTGGTTGCAATTGGTAGCTACCGTATAATTTGGAAAAGGACGTTGTTAGCTTCTGCTTTTTCTTTTTCCTCTTCTCTTCTTTTCCTTTCTTTTTCTTTTATCAACGTCACGATACCAGTGCAAAGTATCTAGAAATTATATCTATATACAATGTTTAAGCTATCGAAATTTGTAGGGGAAATTATATTATAGCGACATTTTTCAAGCTCGTGGTTGTAGACGTTGGTGAGCGCGTTTCCTTTCAAATTGACAAGGTTAATGAAAATGTATAATTTCACGCGTTTCTGGTAATTTCAATCGTATAATTAGTCTTCCTACGTAGATATTAGCAAATCGAAGTTGAAGCAGCTTCGACCGTATCCTTGCGCAGCTATCAACTATTCGATTATGTTTCTCTTAACGTTTAATACGTCGATCGAAAGAGAAAATTTCCTCCGGTTCGTTTAACCCCGCCAGGATCTTTTTCGCCTTTTCATTTAAGCCACTCCGTTACAAACCGTAGTTATAAATATCTAACAGGGATAGTAACGAACAGAATGTTCGTTTGCAGAGCAACAGAATCAGTTTTGTAGTCGCTGCGTAAACGTACGGATACGAGATATAAAACGCACGCATAATAGTACCAATGCGATAGAAAAGCAAATAGAGAAAGCTGTTGTTGAAATAATCGGTTGTAAAAGATCGATAGACTCAAAGTCGTTGGAATAAAAGTGAGTTCGGCCATAAATGGCGATCACTGCCGTCACGAGCTGCTTGGGTCCCCCGCCCTTACCACCTGGCAAGCGGTTTCTGCAGAAGTCCTCGAAAAAATTGTCCTCCACTTATAGAAGCTTTCGCGATCCAGCCGTCGAATCCTGGATCCCTGGCGGTGTCCTCGACATGTCGAAGACGAAACTTCATCCACGACGAGAACGTAGCCCGGTGATTTGCCAGATAAGCAACGGCAATTTGTTCAGAAGCTGCTCCGAGGGCAACTTAAGTGCACGTAAAACCAGTGCACTATTATCCGCTACTCCTCTTGATAAGTGCATCCAGGCGATTTATGGCAGCTGGAAGAATCTCATGCATCGTAAGTGTGACGCTCTGTTCGCGAGACGTTGGTCGACTAGTCGCCATTCAAAATAGATCGAATAAATTACGCGATAAGCTGATCGCTCGCAACGTTATAACTGGAGCGCCGGTTTTTATGGAAATTCATATTTTTACAGATATAATATAAGGTTAACGCTAGAATAGTTAACACTAAGCTATTTCGACCAAAACCAGTGAAAATGACTGGTTTTTAAAAAATACCTAATAATAGAATATTTTTATATTTATTGATTTATTACTTTCTTACAGAAGCAATTCCATGTTATATTATTATTAACGATGATCCCTAAAATGGTCCCTAAACGAGGGTCGACACATTTATCAAATCGTAGATCCAGTCGTTTTCACTGCTGTGGTACTTTTAGCGTCAGCATCTAGTGATCTAGCGAACGATACGCGGTAGAAATTTGAAAAACGCGTGGCAAGTTGTACGAAACGAGGAAACTGGTTAATTGGGGTTCGATAAACAGATCGCAGCACCCTTTTGCACTTTGACAAGTACCAGTCATTTTCACTGGTATTGGTGTAAGTAGCCTCGATAGAAAATTATTTTCAGTTTGAATACATAAAAAGCAAAATGAAATTCATTATATTATTCTTTTAGTTACCGTTGCGAAAGTTATTACAGCATTGCGGAAAAAGATATAACGCGAAGTAGGAATTTTATAATAAAATCGTAAAACCAGTCCATTTGACTGGTACGGTAGTCCCAGTGTTAACACTGAAATTTAAGCTTAATTAAATTTAATTAAAAATTGTACATTCATTGTTATCTCGTTCAATCAATGTTTCAATTTTTGTTCAATTTGAATACCTTTAGAATTAAAGACAGAGAATGCGAATGCATAGGTGAAACTTGTCGCCTGTCTTTCGAATCGGAAGTTAGGCCAGCTATTTATAGAGTAGCAGACCTGCGAACAGAGAACACGTTATGTATTTAATTATATTGCTTATCCGTGCATTGGAGAAAATAAAAAGTCGATAATTTCTTATGCAGTAAGCATTGCCCTTAGAATATCGCGCAGGTACTTAGCTATCGAGTTTCCTAACCTAACTTTAATGGGCCACTCGAACTTCTTTCAGATCCATATGTTCGATATTTTCCGATCGTAAAGCGAGATGGGTCGCCCTTTGCTTAATTCTATGGACGAGAGATTGCGTCATTGATGGAAAGCGTGGAAATCAATTTGTTCCGCTCGATTGTATTGTAATTATGGAATTTCAAATTACAACATGTTGCACCATGTTTCTAAGCACATTCGTGCGACTTCCATGGTACAGATCGAACCATGTGAATATCAATATTTAACGCGAAACACACGATCGTATAATAATATACTCGATATAATCGTATATTTTTCTTTTTTTATTTGATAGACCTTTTACAATCAATTTTCATTGAGAATTATAAGTAAATTATTTTGGCGCGCTACTGTAACTTGGATTAGAAGAGTTTATAGTATGTTTGATTCTAGTTGAATCTAATGCTTCAATCTAAAGGGTATTGTCCTTTTAGTCTGCGGATCTGATCGGTCGTTTCAAGTAGTTGGGTAACTGATGGGTTTTGGTGGTTGTTAACTCTTGTATTATATCCGTTACTGAATTTGGATATTTCTTCTTTAACTGTGGGTATCTTAAGGTCGCGATGTATTGTTAATCGTATATTTGAAATAATATTTCAAACGATTTTCAGATCAGTCCTTTCGTACAACAAAAATCATATTTCGTGTTGTACGGCATTCGTATTCATACTTTTATAAAATTCGTATTTCGTTTCGTATTAAAATTTATATTTTTAGTCAGTTTTAGAGGTTCTTTCGTAAAATTCATTTTTACCCTGCTCATATTGCAACGTACTGTCTCGCTTCGCGTATATTAAAACATTTATTAATTTGTTGGTATAAAACTTTCGGAATAATCTTACGGAATAATTTATTAGTTGTAACGTTAGTAATATTTGCAAGTGGACAAGTTACAAGTTACAGACCTCCTTATTCTTATTATTATCGTATATGACTTTATTTGTTCTACTATCGAACTTCTTGCTACCGTGCAAGGTAGCTTATTCACCACTTAGCTGTTTCTGACGAGTATATTCGTCATGAAAAAATGGCAATATTTGTGACGTTAGTAATATTTGCAAGTGGACAAGTTACAAGTTATGGGCCTCCTTATTCTTATTATTATCGTACATGACTTTATTTGTTCTACTATCGAACTTCTTGCTACCGTGCAAGGTAGCTTATTCACCACTTAGCTGTTTCTGACGAGTATACTCGTCACGAAAAAATGGCAATATTTTGTGGTTACGACGGCAATAAAATTCAAAAATAAAACAGTCGTTTCGTTACAGCTTAATTCTGTGTTACGATAGCCACGTATACTCTGTGTCTGACGAATATACTCGTCGTCGCTTACTTTTTGCGACGCATTTTAGGTACACACTTTTCAACGTTTCCAAACAGTTCGCAACAGCTAATTGGTTAATACTCGACGAGTCGTAATTTGTAATTCGTAAAGCTTCGCTAATAATATCAGTTTATCTGTGCAAAATGGCCAAGATATTTCCATATTTATGAACAGATAAATATAGAATCTAAAGAAAAAAAAATAATGGCTTCTACCGGGGACAAAAATTCTCGTTAAAGAATGAATCGAGTTGTATCATTCACGAAGAGGTTCTATTATCAAACGTTACAACTATCTAGTGTTTTATTTACAACTTTATGTAGAAAATGAAACGTTGAAATGATGCCATTAAACCTGTGAATAATTCCATCAAGGGCAGAATAATGGTTTACGTGTATGTATATCGATGCTGAAGATGCAAATGGCATATAAATTGCATCGGGAATACAATCTGTTGTAATTAATTCCAGAAACCTGTTCCGTTTCTTTGCCAGCGGTTTCTATGCTTTTATCCTTTTAATGGTATTCAACGTTCAGCCGTCTCGTTTGTACCTATCTAGCCACGCTCCTCTAAAAATAACGACACGATGCAGACAAGAACAAATGGCTCGGAATAACAGAGAAACGAATTTAGTTCTCGAAACAGTAACGTACTACACCTGTTGGATATTTTCGTCACGGTTGATATTTGCGCTTACAGAACCAGACGGATGCAAGTGGTATTTTTGAAACTTTTCAATTCGGAACAAAGATGGTTAAATTAGAATTGATTAAATCGTTAGATACAACGTTTGTGAATAATTCGAGTGATCCAACGTTGCGTAAAAGTATCGTTTACTTTGACTTTTGACAATAGCCAATTAAGCAAGGAATATTGAAAGTAGTGCCATCGTAACGTTATCACGATGTTATCTTTCGTATATTCGATAATTTATAAATAAGAAAAAAAAAAATGAATTTCGTTAGAGATTTTCGTATACGCTTCTTACCGTATGTGAAGCATGAAATATAACTTCATTTTCGTAGAGACATTACGTGGAATTCTTTTAACACGTTTGAATTCCAAACTCGATATCAGAAAAATGCCACTGGGTCCTTTTGCTTCTAAGTGGCTCGTTTGTCAGTTTATCTTCGACATATTTCACTCTGTTATATTGCATCTATATTTTATCTTTCATTTATTTTATACGACATTCCCAGTCTACGATATGTATGTACGTACGTAATGTACGATATTAACCGAGATATGGCTATTGTTCTTCGAAAAAACGCGATCCGAAGGTTTATTACATTCTACAATTTCTGTAGTTATCAGGCTATTCGGTGCCTTTGGAATTTCTTGAAAACCAAAAACACCTACCAGTACAAAAATTAGCCAATCCCTTCGATCTAAATCCGAAATAGACGTAGAAACGTAGAAAGAGATGTGGAAATGGTCTTGGAAACGAAGGGAAATCGATATTCTTCTAGGAAACCTTAGAAAAAAATTAGGACATATATAAATCAGGGATGATAGTTCGCGCTGATGATAATAATCCAAGAGATGTTTGAAGAACAATATACTCAAACGCTGTTTAGAAAAGTTGGTTAAATAATAGAATTTTCTGTCGATAATTCAATCTTTCCCAAAAATTATGAAACTTAATCCTACTTATAGTGGCTGATATATCCGTAAACAATTTTAAAATTAATTTAAAAAAAAACAATTTGCTACTATTCTATTTGGCTGCGTACAGCTTAAATTAATATATCCGTACATTATAAATATATAGATATATTTTTTTTATCGGGTAGAATATTACAATCAATTGTCACAAAAAATAATATTTTATCGTAGATATTTAGAAAATTTCTGAACGTGAAGCGTAAAGAAATAATAAAGAAGGGCACGAGGATGATACTTGAGTGTGAATGGCCCGTTGCCGTAAAAACATGGCAACGAGCGTGCCATCTACCCGCACTAATGCCCTCTTAACACACTTATCACCCCGATACCTATTTTGGGTCCACCTGAGGGTCTTTCGAGACGAACAGGTTAAGGCTTTGATCGAACACAGGGTTACGCAGCAATGCTTTAAGGCTTAAGTAAAGCAAGCGCAAAGAGACCATCTCGCTTAACAGGCATGGGGGTCCCACAGTATTATAACCTAACTTTCGAGACCACTCAACATGGCGACTATAACGGTTGAGCTTAACGAGCGGGATTAGAACAATAGTCACAGCCGACAGTTTACGGGCCCATAAACCACTATGAAGACGATATTACGTTGAATAATTGATTTTCCTATATAAATGTCTCTATTGTCCCCTATGGAAGGAATGCTCCATGCTTTTATATTCCTACAAATAGCCAGATATTTTGTTTCTTTTTCTCTCTCTCTCTTTTCTTTAATTTCAGTCAATGATTGGACTGTGGATATTCGTGCATTTTTATGTTTTTACGAGCGCAGCTAAACAATGTGAAACATAAACGGTATTTTGTTTCATCCGCCATATTATAACGAATATTCTACCCGGGATATTTTATATGCCTTTATATATTATGCGTATCCTGTGCATTTTGGAATCTTTAAATTTCCCATAGAAACCACGATCTATTATATGATAAACTGTTATGGTGGTTAGAAACAATTGAGCAATTAATTAGAAAATGAAGAAAAAGATATAATGCTTTTTAAATATTTAAATTATTTTGTAAATATCTCAGCCGTTAAGTTAGCGTCTCGAAATTTGTTACCTCGTTGGAAGAATTTTTGGCCATCTTGCTGGTGGATTCAAATTTTTGCAATTATTCTTCGTGAAAGGGGTATTATCGAAGTATGATTTATCGGCAGAAAATTTACTTCCAAAATAGATTTTACAGCTTTAACGCGTCGCTTTAATAGATTCTACGTATATTTTCATATCGGTCGCCTTTGTATATTTTATTTTCTTACGTCGTATTGGATTTGCGAGAAAAATAGAAAAGTGGTTAATCTTAAACTTCTGCACAGTAGTGTACACAACTAACCAGTTGCCAAGCCACGAGTTAGGACAACAGGCCAAGTCCAACCTAGTTCCACAGGTCTGTCGACAACGATTACCACCGGATAGGTGGTTTTCTACTACGATTTCATCGGTCGATGTCGACTCCACTGACGCCATCGCATTGCTTCATTCGAACTGGTTTTATGCAATAAGTTACGATTGTTCCCATGTTTAGCCACGGAACATACTTTGAATATTTGTGAAACGGCTAGTTCCAATGAAACAGGGAGGAGTCTATTTAGTTTTTTTCTCGCGTAACAGATCGAAGATCTTCACGCTGCTTCGATCCACCTTTGAATCCATTCTTCCATTCACGATCGATAAAAAGATCGAGTCATCGTTGCGTTTATCATTTCACAGAGTTTTTGAAATATGCATATTTGTTTAAATACCTCAGTTGTAATGTCTTGTAAGAAGATGAGTATATTACGATATAAAATTAAATACACAGGTATATAAATGGTAAATTAATAACAGGTAAATAAATAAAACACAGGTATTGTAATATTGCGTTAAGACGATGTTAAAAAAAAAAAAAAATAGTGGAAGGTATCGATAAAAAAGACAATTTTGTTTAAGATGGAAAGAAATGTCTTTTGCACAAAATTAGAATTTTTCTTCGAGAATCGATGCAGATGTGTGGAATTCTTGTTGCTTGTTTTTCAAATTTAGACGCCCTCTCCAAATTTCCTCGTTCGATAAACCTTCTAAAAATAAAACTGCGCAATGTTCAACGAATCGTTCGAGGAGAGATCGATATTCATACAATTTCTTTTTTATTATTTAATTTGTACTTTGCGGTTTGTCCAGCTGGACATTCGGTAAATTTTTCTAGCTGTTCGTACATGAACGTAGAATTTATCAAAACTCATCTGTTAAAAAATAATTATACAGAGTGTTCTAGCCAAATGAGATCGCTTAAAATATCTGTCTCATGTACTGTTGCACGAAACAGCTTCTCAAAAGAAAGTTGCACCGTCTCAAAAGGTGCCTTTTTTCAATTTTTTCTCAAGTTAAAGTCATCGGTATTCTTTAAGATAGATAAACACAAACAAACACGAGAGCATCACTTCGCGTCTTTCCTTGTCTTTCGTACGCCAACTTTGACGAAATTAAGATCGAAATATGTTTTAAACCAATCATCTCGGTACTTTTGTATATATTGAATAAAAAGACGCGTTATTTGATGGATGAAAAGAATCTAGGATTCCATTTAAAAAAATACAGACGACGTTGGAATCTCGTGAAAAGGAAAGGATCTTGGAAAAAGATTCTTTTTACTATGTACTAACTTGAGATAGCGTAACTTCGTCTAAAGAAGCTTTTTTATACAGTCGTAAGTCAGGCAGATAGCTAGGTGATCCCATTTAGCTGTGATATAGTATCATATTTCCAATCACCAAGAATAAAAATATACGATATCGCTACAAACGGCGAATCGATTACATAAAACATTCTGCACATCTATGATCTAACAGGAAGAGGAGAAAAATCATCGGAACACTTGTCACGCTCGTTGCCATATCGTGCTGCGTGTGAATCCTTTGAGACTGGTCGGACATTGTTGTACAGAATGTGAAAGAAGCTCGCGCATGCTGAAAATAAACACGTGTTTTTATGTCGAGGGGCTGTTTCGAATGGCGCGCTTGTGAGAGCTGTTTGTTTTAAAAGAGAGCAAGGATCTATTTCTGGTTTCTTCTTTCATTCCACGTTTTTTTCACCTCGGCACTTGCCTTCGCTTGTTTAACTCTCTTCCACGTACTTCCATGCACAACGATTTACCTTCCACCAACATCAAGTGTATATATATCAAATAGTAATATTTCTTGCGTCATACGTAATTTATCGTTTTATTTAACAACGTGAATCGTACGTGCATGCGTATGAAACGGTTAGCAAACTAGGCAAACACGTGGCGAGGAGTCGTCGTTTTTCCCAGGCGTTGCACGGGCATATTCGGTGTTTGTGTACGTTATCAGTGATAGCAAGTTTATCAATGACAAGATGTGCGAGAGTTTACTTTACAATGCAGATGTTGCGATACACACGGGGTCAGAAAGTTTTCGTATAACGTGCTATCTATTCATCCGACTTACTTGATACTGCGATTTTCAACGTGTTATAAAACTATTTATTATACGAGGAATTATTATTAGAGCGGTATGTAGGTGTAGGATGCTCGATTCCTATAATCTTTCACGAATATAATAAATAATTATACGCATGACTAACAACGGGAGATTCGAAGGTGCAACAATCCTCTCAATATACGAAGATACGATAAAATGTACGAATACTATAGTAATACTTTATGATACTCATAATATCTAACAAGTTCTCATTTGCTATCTCCTTTATTAAATGCCCTCTTTTGAGAACCTCTTTTGAGAAGTTGAAGCGAATCCCGTGGATTTCGATACAACTATCGGCAATCACCGAACGAAGCGTGAGAATGAGTAAGTCGGAGGAGCGTCTTATCTTGAGTCTTCTCGGTAAGTTCGTGCAGCAGTTTTTAGCTAGTAGGTTCGTCTGGCTGTTTGTTGTTATTTGTGCTTTGGTGTGCCTAATTCCTTCTTCGACTGTGGGAATTTTTAAGGTTTTCTTTGTACAGTAGTTTCTAATAAGAACCACGACGCGTTGGAGATATTCTAATATTTTGATGTTTACATATTCTAATATGTTGATATTTTCTCGTTCTAAGCCGATACGTCGAGATTCCGGTAATTTTTATTTGTTTCATTTTCTCTTGGACGTGTTTCTTCCAGTTTAATTCGTCGCCTAAACGAAATCCATGCTATCTAAACCCCATCTTTTCTTAGACTCACCTAAATCTTAATCCAATTATTTTATTAAAATTTCCCTACAGTTCTTCTCGTTTTGATCTTTTTCTATTTTCTTCTTTTCATCAATTATCATTCGCTGAGGAATTAATTGTTCCTCGTATCCAGACTGTTTTATTATAGTTTAGTAACCTCGTTCCTTCCTAGGTTACTTGATTCTTGAGGTTTTTAAAGTACTCTTGTATCTAATTCCTCTAGACTTTGTGACACCACCACGCGCCTCAATACTCCAACGCTATTTGTACTGTGCTTGCCACGTTTAATCGTTTGCTGATTATTGGAAATAGATTTTTACGCTCTACTAGCCATCTTCCGTACTTGTTTCCCCATTGTCCTCGTTTACTGTCATGCAACCACCTTGTGTCTTAGCTCTTTCCTCTACCTCCGTGTTGTAAATACGTCAATAATTTACATGCTACTATAAATTAGAAAATTGTGTAACAATTATCCAAATAATTAATATGCGTTTCCCTTACCTTATTTTATTTTATTTTATTTTAGATTCATTAGACTCGTGTATATGAAATAATGTAACAGTGGCATCTATATTGTTTGCATATCATTAGTGAAATTCAATCCAGTAATAATTAAACCAATTGATACACATATTCCTTCTTCGCCTACGTTATTGCTTGCACGCGTCTTGTGTACTCAATTAACTATTAACGATATTTAATCAAGATATGAATTTCTCGTAATCCTATTATCACATATTTCGACAGTTATACAAAGCGTGCGAGTGGTACATTCGAGATCTAAATAAATAGACTTCTAACCGAACGTTACAGCTAAGCTAACACTCGAAATACTTCTTCTTCGTTCTGCTTTTCCTTTGGTAAATTCCAACAAAATTTACAGCTTTGTAAGAACTAGTTGCATCTTCGTTTCATCAGATTTTTCTATTTTAAACGATCCTTCGATGATCTTACTTTCCTTACAACTCGACTCGACTTTCTAAACTTCTGCGTATTATTGTTGAAAAAATTCTCATCTCCTTGTCGTAAACTTTCTGAAATTTTTAAATCGCGTGCCACCTTTCTTTATCTGAAAATTTCCTGATTTCTGCCAGAGTTTTACTTCTATGAGATACAATAGCTCTTTTTAAAAGCCGCAGTACCGTTGCGAATGCAGCCAATTCTTATCTGCTACGTGTCCATATAACCTTCCTCGCTATCTCTCCTCGTGCGCATATGAATTCAACCTCCGCTTCGCATATTTCTACACAGAAACATATCTTTATGTAGCATAGAAAAAGAAAATCTATGACTAATATTAACAAGAATATTTTCATTGATATTAATAAGAATACTTACCGTCGTTTCATTTGCACGAATATTATATCATTATATTACATCATATTTGTATCTTTAATTTCGTCATTGGTCCTATATATGTCTCAATGATTCGTTCCCAGTACACCTTAATCTCGAGTCATTTTCAATTCGATAGCGTTTCTTTTTCGTTCGAAAATTTCTCGAGTTTGAGAAAAAGAAAAATGCAACATACGCGATCTTCTCGTTCAACTTTTACTGTATTACGTTATATTCTATTTCTATGTTTTTTTTTTTTTTTCATTCTGTCTCTTAAAACGTTAAAAGTACGTTTTTCGATCGAAACGAAAGCTATCTCGAGGCATAAAGAATTCAGTGATCAGAGCAGGCTAAACACGTATTTATTTTAAAATGTAATTTAGATTAGAATAACTTGAGCAGCGTGACTTATCGCTGAAGCAACGTTGCTGCCAATACGAAGTCGATTCGAACTTTGATCGAGCAGAATAGGACGTTTTAAAAACAAATGAATCGTTCGATTTGGAATCACCCGATATGCAGTATCAGCGTGTACCATACAGTGTCGGTAACAAAACATTTCAAGATTAATTGAACTTCCTACGCCGGCTGTGCGCACAGTATTACGCTCGATTCAGCTTTCGATCGATCGTCGAGGGTAATTAGCGAAATTAATTAAGAAGTTGGATAAGATCGGCGTGATGAGCATTAGCTTTATGACACGGAATAACATCTTACGTATCGAATGACACGTGTTGAATGCGAGTCACGGAAACGCCCACACTCTCCCTAGCTCTTTAATAGATTCAATTCCGCAGAGATCTCCCACAATTCATCCGCATGCATTATCAACTTACGAAACTTACGTCCAACTATCGTAGCAGCAATTTTATTAGCGTTACATGTTTCCACAAAAGGCGCCTGCTTGGCCATCTATCCGCAGTTAATTACTATTTTATTTATGAATTAGCGTTGTCTCTTCGAGTACTAAATCCTCGTCCGTACGTGTCTTACAGTTTGTGCAACCCCCAGCTTCGCAAGGATAGCACTAGAGGGATAAATCTGTATCGATTTGAGCGTCTGTGCTTGAGAACGGACTTGGTTTAGGCCAATGTTTTAACAGTCAACTACTCGGATTACATAGTTATCCATTCCATTGTGTTACGACAATTATAATATTAATTCTTCTCCTTATATTACATAAAGGAACTATCTTTTATTTATGTAATAATTTATATTTATCGTACTGTAGTAGGTTTTAATTATATAGATAAAGTATTCACGTTTGAATGTGTACAGTAATAACGAAGCATCTCGTAGTAATCTTGACACAGATCGCATTAATTTTGCAGTGAAATTTTCTAGCATTTTTCATTTCGATAGAGATGGCCTTTTTTTGTAAAATGTAACTGGAAATGTAATTATTCATATAGGAAAGCAGAAGAATATTCTCGATTTTTAAAAACGTAACGTGTTCTTCGTTCTCGGAAACTGAGATGTATTTCCAATTACCAAAGAATTCTCCGTCTTTCGCTGCTCGATCATTTTGATTCAGTAATTCTTCCGTAATTGCTCTTAAGAAGCTAATAAATTTGTAATATCAGTTCTTTGACTAGCGACTTCATTGTTTTATTTCCTATGTAAATTATTAGTTGCCTTGATAATATTATTTTGCAGCTAGCTTTCCTCAATTCTTCCTCACGTTCGCGTCTCTTCAGATATCTTCCTTTTGTTTTCTGAAATATTTGATTCATAAAAATCGTGATTCACAAAACAAAAGACAATAACATTATATTCGATATTAAAGTCAAATATCAAACAACTATCTAGTATTTACCTGATTGTGCCGGGTGTTTGGCCTTATTGTATGTATGTATGTATGTATGTATGTATGTATGTTTGTTTGTTTGGTTGGTTGGTTGTTTGTTTGTTTGTGTCCCATAACTTAAAAACCGCTTAACTGATTGGTGTCTGTCGCGAGAATCTGTTGTAAACTATGTACCTATTGAAAGAAACAAAATGATGGAAGATATGGGATGCAAAAAAGGTTGATGTCTAAATCACTAAATTCAGCAAAGGAATGTGTCTCCTTACCTTTTTCTTTTTCTTACAGCGAATTTACCCATAAAATATTTTTAATTGTTAATCGTGATTGGGATAATTTTTTGCACATTACATTTATCTGGAAATACGGTAACTACGTCGGTTATTCAAAAATAAAAAATATCTGAACGTTTACCTCGTATTTCCGAGTCAAACACGTACATCTTGTCGTTCTTTTTATTTTATTTTTTTTTTCTTTTTCGTATGGCGTAGTAGAATATCGTTCCTTCAATATTTTGTTTCATTAATAACATCTATCGAAATATAACATTCGTTTTCTGTCGTACAGATCCAGCAGAGTTGAACAATTCTTTGTTAATATAATTTCTTTTCGGAAAATAATTGCACATCTTCTTAATACAAACTGAAGCTTATAACGTAGCAGGAAGATTCACGTAATAGATTTTGCATTCTATAGGTGTATCGCGTACCTGATCTTATTCGTCGTGGAATAATATTCTGCATCATTGGGCTCGCTGTATGAATTGACGCTTGTGTCATCTAAGTTCAGATTACCGTCATGAATTATAAGTAGGAATCATAGCAGGAAGCATTCGCGCAGTAAGCATCCGTTGTGTAAGCTATGTGCACCGTAAGAAAGACCTTGGTGGAACTTATCTTCAAGCTGGCACACTCGCTTTGTATCTTTATCCTGGACAAACACTTTGCATATATGTATGTTTCTGCAGATGTTTGTGCAAAATTACTTCCAGAAAATATACTTAGCAATTAGTATTCTGAGAAATACCAAAGTCAACTTGTATTTTTCATATATCTTCGATATTCTAGTATTGCCATTTCTTGAGGAATTTATTGAAAAATTCGTACATAATCTTTCTTTGCTTTGTAATCGAATATAATTAATATTATTCTTTTATAGTATTAATTCAATAATAATAATATTAATATTAATATTTTTCTACATCTTTCATGGACATGCAATATTTACTGACCTCTTTACGTTTAATATTTTTCCTATTTCTAGTGTTTCAAAAGATTTCTATTCTCTAATGTTTTAAGACAAATTTCGAGAAGGTTTAGAAATGCATAGAAATCACGCGCTTCTGAAACCTCATCGCTGGTAAACTTCGTTAGAATTTTTGTCCATGGAAGAGAAGAAGAGGAGCACCAGAAAGTAGATTCTTTGGTCTCCTTGCGCTTTCAGGTTTCTGTATTTACAGAAACGCTAACGAATTTACACAGTTAGTTGACTTTGACCTCCTCTTCTTTTTTACTCGGCTTTTTATCTTCCTTCTTCTCGCCCTCTGTATTTTCCGTGTTACGGCTTCCATCACGCCTACACGTGTCTCCTCTGTACACCTAAATTCCTAGAATGATTCAACGGAATGACATTAATTACTTCACCAAACATCTATTTCCTTTTAAGGCGTACGTACCATCGAGCCGTTACTTTTTGCCTTGCTCGTTTCGCGTTTTCACAGCTTTTAATCTTCTTGGGACGCGCTAAGTTTGCCAAGAAATTAGCTAGTTGTTTTACTTTAATAAAAATGACCTTCCTCCAGGAGTTAAGAAGATTTTTGCGAATAACTGTATTCGGTAGCAAGTGTATGAGTTACGAATGGACTGCGGATGTTCATAATCTTCAAGCAGTTTTTCCCTTTTCTATTTACAAACTACATAAAAATTTCATAATAGCCATCTTCACGATGGTCTCGATAATTCTCTTAGAAAGGAAACAAACTGAAGTTACGTACTTCATTGTTCAAGCTATTAAATCCTTTTATCAGTTGGCACCCTGTTGGCTACCCTGTAAATAGGGAAAGTCCCTATACCAGATTCGATCCTGTATGCTCCTCATTGTACATGAAAATTCGTGTAACACTATACATGAAAGAGAAAAGTAAAGAGGAGAATAACAGAGATTTACCATAGAAGACTTTTATGTCCATATTGTACGTGTTATATAAAACATTTTGAAATTTCATTAGCGCTGTAACGAAGGTTGACTGCGATGATCGTATTGGTAAAGTTCAAACAGATCTGGAAATATACACTAGAAACTACAAAATATTTAATGCAGGTATATATTTCACAGACATCAGAGAAGTATTTGAGCAGTCAATTATTTATTGTATAAATAGTCCTAAATATTCTGTGTGGTCATCTTTAACACGTATTATATGTTTAAAATGGCTATTCATACAATGTATTAATTTCTTACTAAACATATATTTGTAGTAAATTGCTCAGAGTAAATTTCTTCCCAATTTATTGAAAAATAACCTAAATCATATTAATCCCTAGACCAGGAAAACCAACAGGGGAAATAACATCGTACATGCCAATAAGCTTACTGTAACTTCTATATGAATTTTGCGATTGATCTCAAATCTGACCGATATAATGGGAACAATCATGTCTGATTACGGTACTGAAGAAATTCAAGATGTTCTATATAACGTGTCCAATATAAATGTACAAGTTTTCTATGGTAAGCGTTTAAATATATTCATTAGCCACTGTATAAGACACGGAAGTACGTGCGTGTAGGAATAGATACTAAATATAGGAATGCAGAAAGAACGTTAGACGGAAGGAATATACAGATACAGAAGCAGAAAGAGGCAGAGATCGCGTTTCAGTGACTAGCACCGTTGAAAGTTCGAACGTGGCCAGCCTTGTATCCGCGATGCGTACGTGACAAGAGGCCAGGCACGTGGCAAAACCGTAAAAAAGTGGGGATCGTGGTTGGTATAATTCGCAGTCGAATACCGACCTTGAGCAGACAAAACTTTTTAGCCTCTACCCGTAATAAATCCACCGCTTTCTGCGATAAGTGTTTTCGCGTCTAAACTACTAATGAACTCCAGACTGAACGAAGCAACAGAAAAAAAGGAAAAGAGAAAAAAACTGTAGCGAAGTAATTTCGGAAACTTTTTCTTCTCTAGAAAGCGAGGACGTTTATATAGGAATCAATTCCGATACGCTGTTTTATCGACCGATAAAATAGTCGTGATATTAATGGCTTCGCGTAGATATCTCTTTACATAGCCTTTACCGAGAGTCGATCGATGTTTCTGTCTTATTATGATGCGATTTTATGTAGAGCATAAAAGTTATATAGATTTTATCGTGAATAGAAATGGCCACTCAAAGTCCCGGCTAATCACGAGCTGACGTAATCGTCATTTACGCATGGTTTATATGGACCTAACCTATAAAAACCTTGTAAAGGGATTTCACAGTACACGTTGTCTCGATGAGATTTTACATTTATTTATTTACTTGTTTATGACTTGAAACAGCTTTTAACATCTAGTACAATTACATAGATCTCACAACTTTAATACCTTTAATATGACAAAAACATTGAACACTGAATTATTAGATTATCTTGCAAGTAAAGCAATTTCTTGGTATATTAGCTGCAAATATACGACTATCCATCAGTGAATTAATTGTCAGTGATGTTCTGAAATTGTTCGTCATTTTTCTAGTGACTTTTCCACTGCCCCTTTAAGCTCCTATCCTGTAAATTAAGCTCCTAAGGAAATCGTGTATTATGAGGATCATATAAAAGTAGTCGTATCACACGTATGCTTTAACGTAAAGCAATTATACTGAATCTTCGAAATGAATACAAACATTTACGAAATCGGTATGTATATTTGCTAAATTTAAATACATACATCATATACATAACCTATTAATTCAGTCTAGTTCCGCTATAGTTGGTTGAGATGCAGTAGTAATACAGAGAAGGGATTTAGAATTATTTATCAGGATATTTCCATATCTCATTTTTTTGTTCGCAAAATGTTACAGTCCAGTATCCGCATACAGATTAATGTTCCAGAATTGATCCCCATTTTCCTTGGGCCAGCAACAGTCAGTACAAAGAGTAGTCTGTGTTGCAATTCGCTCGACGTAGTTCTTGCTGTAATTTATGGTGCCTCAACATTGCCTTATAGTCCAACTTTAGAATGTCTTGCCTTTAATATGTACCGTTTCTTTCACCAACAGCATCTCATTTCCTCGCGATACAAATTATAGGAATAGTATTGTTTTTTGTAAGAAGAACTTTTTGATTCTTTCTCCTTGAAATAATTTATAATTTGTTTGTATAATTAGCCTCTTTTACAGAGTATTAGAAGACAAATAAGAAAAATAAAAAATGTATCGTTTTACAATTTCTTTTCGTAATTTTCTTCCCGACCGATTAGAACGTTTTTCTACATTTATACACTTCACTCGCACATACTTAAATTTCTTTAACTTTTATCGGCTACTAGAATGCAAATTCGCTTATTCATTAAACAATAAAGCTTTTGATGTTTCACACAATGCAACGTGACGAACGTATGAATGTATTTAAATACGACTAACGAAATATCTTCTTTTGGTACTCCGTGATATCTAACGATAAGTATCCATACATCTACAATTCATCTTCTCAACGTTGTTTATATCGTGTATAAATGTTATACGTAATAAAATATACCAGGCGTTTAACATCGATATTCATTTTATTTCTGCACAGGCTTAGCTTTCTAGTTTCGATGATCGTCGACCATACCAGCAGACAAAATACGCCGGATAGATTGATTTTACGATCGGCTTGATGATTATATGTTATTTGTTGTCGCCTTTGCTGCATCTTTCAGTATCTTCGACATGCATCCGGTTGTTTAGCATCGCATTAATGGTCGTTTCTATGCTATGTTCGCTGCAGTCTTCAAAGTGTTCCGGCATTCTTCATTCAACTTTCAGTACACGTGTGTATCTCCGGCATTTTTATTTATTTTCCCCATCGTTTAGATACGAGAAGTAGTAGACGCGAGGGACGTTAATCTCTTGCCGTGTTCCCGAATCTTTGCCCAAGGCTTTTGATATTATTTGACAAACAAGGCGGTGAATTTTTTTATAGCGAACATCACGATCTCTACAGGAATTTTCTATATCTTTTCTAACACTCGTCCTGGATCCATCATTATTATTACTATTATTATTAATAACGTGCGATAGAAACTCCAGTTTACAGTAACACAAAGGTATGATGCATCTATGAAAGATTGAAAGTTGCAGATTAGATCAAGAATCAATGTGGTAAGGATATGGACTTTCTCATAAAAAATTCTATAAAAGGAAAATCAAGTAATAGTGTAATGGCAGATGTTTACATTATCGATCAGGATCACGAGTTTCTAAAATACTATGTATACTATATACTTTATGGAGAGAACATTTTCTATATGAATAAAAATTTTATGTACAAACATAATAGTTATGTATATATATAATTAATTGTAAATTCTCATAGGATTATTGATGAGCAACAGAGTATAGGTATACAGTGCTTTTCAAACAATTAGTGGACTAACGTGAATGGTTCTATTGCATCAATTAAGGGAATGAAAGCAGAGAAGTTATATAGGCCTGATAAATTGAAACGTTACTCAGAGTATGATACTATCATAGAGGTTCATTTTAAGATAATCGTTAGAGAAAGAACGAATAGAAGCAGCAAGCGAGTATGAAAAAGAAGCCAAAGCGATACAAAAGATAATCCTGTAAATATCTTAAATATTTTGGGAATAAAATAAAATATAATTTTTTATTTAATTCTTTCGGTATCGCCGCTTAAGCAAAGGTTCGCTGTTCATAGCTCAGGTTACAAACTTTCCACGTGTTACACATTATGACATATATAATAATAAAAAATGATAAGTAGATAATCCAAGCGGCTTTTAGAATGCGTCACGTATGCGTGACGCATGGTAGCGAAAGGATTAAATATATAATTATCGGTATACCATAAATTTGTATGCGTGTGTAACAAATTTAAAGACACAGAGCTGCACAGAATGCATATAATATTCAAAAACATATGAAATATCCAAATTATAATACCTGTTATAATTCTTATTATCAATAGATGAAACAAATCTCCATTTATATTCTACTTCTCTATTTGAGTTCTACAAGTATAGGTTTGTACAAAAATTTGCAATCTAATAATTTAACTCCAAGGAGATACTGAATGTACAATTCTTAATGTGAGAATTCTTAATGTACACAGGTTTACAGAAACATATAAAATATTGAAACTGCAGTATCCGTTATAATTCTTATTATCAGTAGATGAAACAAATCTCCATGTATATTCTACTTCTCTATTTGAGTTCTACGATTATAGGTTTGTACAAAAATTCACAATCTAGTAATTTAAGTCCAAGAAGATACAGAATATACAATTCTTAATGTACATAGGTTCACAGAAACATATAAAATATTGAAACTGCAATACCCGTTATAATTTTTATTATCAGTAAATGAAACAAATCTCCATGTATATTCTACTTCTCTATTTGAGTTCTACGATTATAGGTTTGTACAAAAATTCACAATCTAGTAATTTAAGTCCAAGAAGATACAGAATATACAATTCTTAATGTACATAGGTTTACAGAAACATATAAAATATTGAAACTGCAGTATCCGTTATAATTCTTATTATCAGTAGATGAAACAAATCTCCATGTATATTCTACTTCTCTATTTGAGTTCTACAAGTATAGGTTTGTACAAAAATTCACAATCTAGTAATTTAACTCCAAGGAGATATTGAATGTACAATTCTTAATGTGAGAATTCTTAATGTACACAGGTTTACAGAAGCATATAAAATATTGAAACTGCAGTACCCGTTACAATTTTTATTATCAGTATATAGAACGAATCTCCATTTATATTCTACTTCTCTATTTGCGTTATAAAAGTATATGTTTGCTTAAAAACGAGTAATCTAGTGATTCAGTATCAGAAAAATATTGACTCTACAGTTGTCAATGTGAGAATTTCTAATGCATATAAGTTTACAGAAACGTATAAAATATCCAAGCTGTGGTAGCTTAGTTGGAATTCTTATTATTAGCAGATGAAACAAATCTCCATTTACATTCTAGTTCTCTACTTGCATTACAAGTTAGCGTTGCATAAGGATTCTCGATCTAGCGATTTAGCACGAAAAAATACCGAGCATGTAATTCTCAACGCGAGAAAAAAATGAACGTTCTCTCGCTTGAACATCCATGTCTTCCTATTAATTTTGACATCGAACGTACTATCATAGTACCAAGAAGCAACTTTCAAAGGAAACGATAATAGGTGCATCTGGCGCTTCACGTAACGTCCCGTTTGCTTTGACACCAACAATCTCGCTGATAAAATAATCTCTGTGCTTACTCCAGACCACTGCTCTACATACCTTAGTATGTCTTGGCCTACTTTAATTGTATGTACTTAATGTAGAACGCCTCTGTTCGTGGCTCTCGATACCTGTTACTCCTACAGCATCAAAGGTTTTGTAATTTTGCCCCGGGCTGATTAAGACGTTTTCCTACATTCATACGTTTCCTAGTCATTCATCGATCATTTAAGTGCAAAGTCCGGCAGGCTCGTTAAACCTAAAAAGCATTTCAACTTGTGATATTTTACACGATACAATTTCATGAATATGGATGTGGCTAATATAACTATAAAAAAGTACATCGATTAGTCAAATTAAGTTTTTACTTTAGGTGAAACTAACTAGAAGGAAAGTACGTTCGAGATAGTTTCCATTAGAATATCGATTTTTACAATATATAAGTATCGGCGGATTTTACCGTGCACATTTAATGTTTCTAAATGAAAAATGTAGCTCTATTAACAGCAAATATATCGATAAACATTTATCTATGTTGAATATTTTTCCTTTAATTTAATTGTAGTTGGCTATTAACATTAACGAAATCTTTGCCGCGCCTGCTTTTTCTATCAGCGTTGCGGCACGATGGCATTTCCTTTATCGCTTTCGAATTTCGCAAATTTATTAGTCTGAAATTCTATAAATTATCTTCAATAAATCTCGCAGTTCTGTTCGTTTGCCGAGGCGTGGAAATTATACCTTGTAACACGTAGATATATTTAAATCAAGCAATAAATCTCTGCTACCTAACCAGAGGCTAAACCAGAGCAAACTTGAAACTTGAAATATTTAAAAACGTTATAATATGCGGAATACCTGCAAAAACTTTCCACACAGAAGTGTAACGAGTAATTCTTGATCCCGGAAATTTCAAAGCCTGGAATTCTGTTAATTATTAAAGGAAGCCTCCATATTCTTGCGATTTTCTATATTCTACTGTACGAAGATGGGAAAAATATTTATAATTTGATTATATTCGTATCGTGGAAGAGGTTACAAACATTTATAATATACCTACGATTTCACAAATTTCCTTCTATTTTCTTATGCTAATAGGATATAAAGTCTTCTCAAAATCACATTCCTTTCTTATTTAACCCTCTTAATATATTTAACATAGTCGTTAAACGAAGATCTACAATTTCATCGAAGATAATTGACCAAAAGTTACATGTTAATTTATAAAGTGTTATCTATAATACACGTCTCGATTAAAAGCGCAACAGAAATTTCTGAATGCGTTCTCGATCGAACGAGACCACGTTGCGAAGCTTATCTTCTTGCTCGAGTAACCTACATCGAAACGCTTTCTCTGAGGTGCAAGTTTCAAGAATTGCAACTCGAAAAGAAATCATTCGTAAGATCTGCACTACCATCTTCACCATGACGCGACACTAGCGCCACGCACGCACTTAACTACTAGCGCACGATATACGCATCTGTTCGTTTCTTTAAAACGATTACTTCCATCTTTCTATTTACCACGTATTCCAAGCTATTGGCAATTTTCGAACATCGAACTACCATTTTCTAAATATTCAAAGTTACAAACGTGGCGAAAATCATATTTGACGCGAATTAAAGCCGGTTGTCAAAGCGTTAAACTTCGATTATAAAAGCCAAGAAATGAAAAGAGATGGATTCATTAACACATAACATATAAGTCACGACTTTATAGTCTTGAGAAACACTGTTGATTCTCATGATTTGGAACGGCGTCTGTCAGATACGTTTCTCATGATGCATATCAAATATCATTTTGCACCAAGAGAATAAACCAAAATGTATTTTCCTCGTTATATTTAGATTTTATTTGCGCTCGTAATTCACCATAGTTAAGCTTCAATGTTTTTGCTTTTTTTGCAGTTGGCGGCATGAACCGGCCGTCCAAAGCTGTGACCCAGGCGAAGAAAGTGGCACCACCGGCTGTACCCGATGTATTTCGACATTCTGGCTCCTCGTTTGGTTCCGCTGGATATGCGAGCAGCGAAGATAGCTGTTTCCTGCCCGGAAGTGGACCAGGCGGAACAACGGACGAGGGTTCTTACGGTGTGCCATCTGGAAAGAGTCCGGGGCCTATTTTTACCCACCCTGGCTTTGCCTTTCCACCAGTCGTCGGCAAATATGCCCACGCCGAGGATCAAGGTGAGATCCTTATCGAATTACTGCCTTACCAAATTCGATAATATCGCTACACGCTCGCGATAATGTTATTTCCTTTACCATCCTTTATCCATCCCTTCTATCAGACTATATCTCCGCTGTGTTTACATTAAAAGTAAAGTGGTTTCCTCATCTTTATTTCTGATTATCATATAAATAATAATTTGTATGTGTTTTTTGACCAGACTGTAAGGTGATGATAGATAAATTTTGAGTCATGAAATGTACATTATTTTGGATATTACACATTACTATTGAAGAGGATGAAACATGGAATTGTTACCAAATGCGTGAATTTATAGAATTTTGATCGGCGCAGAAATACATATATATAGAAATGATTGCAATTTATTGAATAGAAAATTAATAATTAGTACTTGATAGTTTGAAGCCACTGTAAATCTATATAAGTTCCCAAAGGAAAGAAATGTACGGTATTAATTTAGTTAAAGAATTAAATCTTCAACATTGTTGTAAATTATGATATGACTGATGTAACTGATATTAATATTTTGTTTAATTGAAAGGAGAAAGTAATTTTTATATATTCTTTCTAGGAATCGATATGACTCAAAGTCCTGGAAGAGATAGCCCAGGTAGTTCAGGATCAGGTTCGGGTTCCAGGCATTCTACCGCTTCATTGGATTCTGGAAGAGCCTCCGGATATCATTTGGGCCCTAGAGGACCTGGTGCTCTTGCTTCATCTCCCAGGTGTTCTATAAGCTCACTTGGCAGCCATCCGGACAGACCGGCGGATCTCGACGTCGTTCACGCTTGGTTGACTGAACTCCAATTCGAGGAATACTTTCCATTGTTTGCTTCCGCTGGTTATGATTTGGCTACTATAACGCGTATGACGCCAGAAGATTTGACAGGGATAGGTAAATCTATATTCGATATAATCATTATTATTATTAGAAATGTGTATTAGAAATTGAGAATTGAGATTTAAACGTATTCAACAAATAAAAAGAATTTGATGTTTTAATATTTTCATATTTGAATTCCGTATATTTTTGAAAAGTAGGCATGATAAAAATAAATCTGAACTTTTATTTCTTTTAAGATTACTATTCTCCAAGTTTTTAAAATAATTTTTTAATATTTCTTTAAATAAATTTATAATAAAATTTTAAATAATACTACTTTAAGAGATCTGCATTGTGATATGTACATGAGTCACAATGATGCACTGAGATATTACAAAATTTATGGCTTTGTTAATTATACAAGTTCTAAACATTCCTTTATATTTTATACTTACCGATTAATTTATCTATGTCTATGATTAAAAGACTATATTTAAGACTCTATGGACTTGCAGGAATTAAGCAGCCTAATCATCGGAAACGCTTGAAGGCGGAAATAGATAATTTAAACATAGGAGATGGCTTGCCAGAACATATTCCTGGTTCGTTAGAAGAGTGGCTCAGGCTTCTGCGACTCGAAGAATATCTTGGTGCTCTTCATCAACAGGGTATGCGTTCAGTTGAAGATGTGACGACTCTCACTTGGGAAGATCTTGAAGACATTGGTATTGTACGTCTTGGCCATCAGAAAAAATTATTATTGGCAATTAAGAGAGTTAAGGATATTCGTGCTGGAAAACGTATACAGCCGCTCGATCTTGCTCGGCTACCGCCGCATCCTGGACAAACACAGGTAAAGAAATATTTTAATAATATCTTATTAGTTGTTAAGATATAACGTCTAATTGTCTTCTGTGATTTCATTCGGATGATGATGATATAACATGTACTTTTTCTCCATCCTACAACGTCTTTAATATATGTGAGTCGTGATAACATTTATGACCCATAACTCCAAAAATACTAGTCTTGGCACACGAGTCGACTATTAGATGTTTATTTTCTTTAGCAAATGCTATGTACCCTCAACGTTTATAATTCTTTCCTTCCTATCTATTATTATGTCTTTATATTTGGTTCCCCTTAACTATATTTCCAGGACGTAGTTATTCAACGAGGAGGTCCTGACTTGCCATCTCCTGATGAGGATTGTTCCTCTCCTGTTCTGAGGTCTTTTCAGAGAGGCGGAAGTGATACTACATCTGGAGCTGCGTGGAGAAGTATGTACGCTGCTTTACCAGCCGATTATAACATTGTTGGTCGGTCTGGTTCACGAGGAAAATCATTAGAAAGCTTGGAAGACGCACCCCTTGGGTATCCTCCGTCACCAGCACCATCCACGCATCCACAGCCAATCGAATGGCGTCCACGCAGCTTCGAAGACGGTGATGTGACTCCTACAAATGATACTTCCGTAGTGGATGCAGGTGGCGGAACTCTTCCGCGACCTAGACATTGTCTTGTTCGTCCACGACCTGTAGCTAAGGTAATATAATTTTAAATGTACAAAAAATTTCTAATATAATCAAAGCAAGAGTGATACCAGTTAAGGAATATTCATAAAAACGTGAATTTGCGTAAACATCCGCAGTTCAGTGATTATTTATATATAAAGATAAGCGAAAGAAGCGGGGAAAAATGTTTAGTATTAGCCTAAAAGACACAAGGAATCGCATGATTGCAGCTTATATTACTATTCATAAATATGATCATGTTGGTCCTCCATTATAGGTCACTGCAACTCCAGGTCAATTTAAGTCACTACCAAGAGACTTCGATAACAAATATCAATTAACTTACGGACTCGAGAGTAGTCCACATCTTCCGAAACGTTGCCCTCCGTCTCCTCCAAGGCGTCAAAGCTCTAGAGACAATAGCGGTTCTGGAGTAGGGGTCGGAGGATCGGGAGTTGGCGATGTTGTGATAGATTGCAGCGGACCAGTTCCAACTGCCTCTTGCGAGGAACATCACATACATCATCATCAACATCATCATTTGATCCATCATCCTTCTCCACCGCCACCAGCACCTGCGCCAGTGCCATCGACTCCTCCACAAATAAATCGACCACCTTCTTCTATGTCTCGTTCTTGGGGTAGTGTCAGTGTCAATGTTAATGAAGAACATGAATTAATAGCTTCTCTTGCTCTGCAGCACCGTAATGGTTCTGATGCCAGTTTTAAGGTAGTTTTATTTCATTTATATTTCATACGATAATAATATAATATTGCTATTGTGGATATTCGTGAAATTATTTGCTCAAATTTTATATGTTTCATAAACGTAACTTGATAAAGTCCATTGATATTGGATATCTGAGAAACGGAGTATATAAACACAAGATTAAATACATCTGACTTTCAGACATCTTATTTTCCAATAATCCTTAAATTTTTGGGTATATGTACCCTGGCTGTTAAATTGAGCATAAACATTTCTCAAGCTTAACACTAATAGTAGATTGTATATTAATATTAACTGTATTTTTTCAGTCAAGTTCCAGTACAGAATCCGACTCACTACCGTTTGCAAATGAAAATGCCGGAACAATAAAACAAAGAGCTGCACGCGCACAAGAATACGCAAGTGGTAATACTGGTAACAACATGTCAGGTCATGGTATAAGCCATCACACCGGTGGCAGTGAACCAGCGGATGTATTGAACGATATTGGGAATATGCTTGCAAATCTTACTGACGAACTTGACGCTATGCTCGAGGAAGAAAAACGTCAAGGCTTGAATTCATAATCATCGCTACCTTTGTTTACGTCTGTTCTCATTTTTATTTGTTCTTTCTTTCTTTTTTTATCTACTAGTACTACCACGAAGAACACAACTTTAGCAACAAAAGTCGATGACGAAAACATAGATATCTTACGCTATGACGTATAATATTGTGTAGACTATGAACGCATACAGTTTGCAAGATTAAATAGACAAACGTCATATATGAACTTGATAAATTTTAGCTTGATACATTGCAATGATCGTATTGAGAGGAAAGAATGTTCGGTGTTGGACGAATGTTAAACCACGTTCCATTGTGTTGGCTTACAACATAAGTTACATTACACAAATAATAATATCCTGTTATAATTGTATAAGTTAACGTAGTGGATAGTATTCCACGCCATAATTTTGATTTTTATCTGTTTCTTCATTCCTTCTTTCTCTCTTTATAGGACAAAGCTTCTTATTTTTCTATCAAAATATTATGAGCTTTCTATGGAGTTTCCAGAGACACCTGAATGTTGCACAATTTTTGCGATTTTTATATTTCTCTAAAGTATTTTTATTCAGTATATTTAAAGAACAATTTTTTTTAGTACATTATTCTGAATGATATTAATGTTACACACAAACGTTTTCTATTACAGATTTTTGAACTGGCACTTTTAAATAAAATTTATATAAGGAAAATAAAATAAAATTGTAGAAGGATAACTTAACAAGGATAGATAGACGAGAAAAATTATGCTAATAGAGAATTGCACTTAATAAATAAGTATGTATGGAAGTATGGACTTATGCCTTATGATAAAAAGACTGCAGAATACATCAGTGTAGTCTAATTCTTAATGCACATTTCACGTCACTTGTATTTTATATTCATATAGCATAAAGACTGATTCGCTTTCTCTGGAAACTTCATTGCTACCGATATATGTACATTCCAGCTAGTATATTTCCTTTTCCACTTCCGTCCTTTGCTAAAACGATAGCATGTTAGATTGGGACCTTCATAACTGTTGGAGCTGTTAGACATTTTGAGATTAGTATGATACAAAGAAGTAAACTTCTGTATCCTTTTTCCAGAGTAAAATAATTCTTCCAGTAACGTCAAAGAAAAATATTATTGAGTCATGTTGTTTTGATGATGAAGCATAATTATATCTTTGACTATATTATGGTACAATTTCTATAAGAGTTTACGATAGTTTGTATGAAAAAACTTACATCTTCCATTATTTGAACTTGAAAAATAGTTCTCATAAGACTGAGAACAAAATCAACATAAACATTTGACTGCCAATTAAATTTCAAGATTATACAGTTTAAATACAGAATCATATGCACTGTATGCCAATTAACATTTTATATTTATTATCCGTACTAATATAGTGATGTATGTAACTCACTATTGTTATATGGTGCACAAAAACATGTGGGGTGCAAAGTATCCACATGTATCAAATCAAAGTAATCGTCGTAGTAGAATCTTGTCGATAAAAAGTGTTCAGGTTTACTCCAAATTTAAGTATTATACTGATATGTACTGAGACCTGTGCATAGAATTGTATGTAGCAGTCCTCACACACAAGGTGGATTATGCGATTGAGCTAACAATAAGTTGTATCTTGTATTCGATTATATGAATTATCCTGTATATGCATGTACACATGTACATTTATATATGATAATTCCAGATTCTTTATGAATCATAAGAGTTCATATACATATATGGCTTATTTTTAAAATTTTAAGTATTTTAAAGTCTGTGATCTACTTTAAAACTTATGTACAATTTAAGTCATTGTTAACATATCAGTCATCTTTGGTACATTCAAGTAAATAGTACATACTTCTTACTTGGATTAAAATTTTAAAGGTTTTTCGATTTATATGTGTAAATGGACATAGAATTCTCATACATAAATGTATATAAGGTTTCAGTATGACGTTATTACTAATAAAATACTCCTTATTTTACATTCTTTAAGGAGTACAAATTGCTGTCTCTGTACAAATCAGTTTCACAAGTAAATCATAAATTAATTGCAATGAATTCAATTACGCTATCATGATTCTAATGTATTTTATTTTTAACTATATGATTCGTTATAAATATTCAAATCCAGTTACGCTCTATCATTACCAGAAAAGAAAATGTGGTAGGATATATACAAGATTTTGAAACACACTTAAAACCTAGGTTAATCAACTAAATATTGGGGCTACATTATTGTAGCCTGCAGACTTGTTAACTACTGTAGGTATATATAGTAGGTATACATATATCAGTTTAAGCAGTGTACTTAGGGAAACTGTTTTGCGGTGCTGCAAATTTATCAATTTATTATTATTTACTTTTACTCTTTATTATTATTGTATATTATTATATTTCAAGAGAACAAACTGATTTTAAGTCATATATATGAATAATCAAAGGTGGCACAAGCTCTTAATACGTTTACATACGTATAAATGTGGCATTTATTTTTATTGCATTTAAATGCAAATTTTTAATTTACTATTTAGTTGGGTTATAACATTTAGATATTTTATTAATTACTAGAAATGTTTTTACATGAAGTTATTTTTACAAGTATAATCATTTGTGCTGCCCTATATATTTGAACACAGAACATTTTTAAATCTTCCAAAGATTAATCAAGAATCAGTAAGTTTTCATATTTATGATTAATTATTTAAGTTTTAGGCTTGATCTTTTACACTAAAGTTATGAATTGACCACAAAATCATGGATATTCTAAAACAATTTAAAATAAGAAACGTACTATTTTATTTAAACAATTGTTCTTACAATAATAATTAACGTAAGAAGATAAAAGCTGTAGGGTAATATCGTGATGCAGGTGTTTAACTAAAATAAATGTTAATTTGACAAAAAATGAAGTAACTAGTAAATGTTGGTAGGAAATGAAACATTTTATACTAATTGTGAGATCGTGTGATCAATTTACAATAATTGCTTTTTTATGATACACATTGAAAAATACAATAGGGGGTAATAATGCACACACTGCCGACTTTTATACTGTAATTCAGCGATTTCACGAGATCAAGAAGTGAATAAATACAATTTCTAGATATTGCATAAAGTAATTCGTGCATAAAATGCACTTAAAACATTAAATTTATTTAATATTTATTTATTTTCAAATTGAAAATTATTAAATGTTTTAAAAATATTATGAATAATTTCATTGATGCTTTGAAAGTATTATTTTAAGTGAAACTTTACAAAAGTTTAATTGATATAGTATCAACAAGCTATAATGAGAAAATTATTTATAAAAAGATGTACAAATACTTTATTTAACGAAAGGTATTATTTTAATTATCAGTATCAATGTAAGTAAAAAATGTAGATCAGATGCATAAAATATGCTACTGAGATGTTTACTTAAAATAATACATTCGAGTAATAAAATTGAGAAACTATGTATTAGACTAAATGCTTTAAAGCAGTTCATGGCATTCCTAAAGTAGTTAAAACGTATATTATCTACTATTCTTAAGCGATTGCCTCTTCATTTCTACAGGTAGCTGATAATGATCAATAATATTGAAAAGAATTCAATTATTGGCTGATTTTTAGGCAGCTAATTCAGAATTCCTGAAGACATTGCTTCTACATGGTGTATACATATTATACATATATAAATATTATATAAATATAAATGATAAGTACAAATATAAATATAGATATATACATATATATAAATTATATTTATATTTATATTTGTATTAAATTAGTCATAGTTTTTGTACAAACGTATGCGCCGCTGCAGTTTTGTTCAGCGAATTTAATACCCGCCTAATTGCATTTTACGTGTCCTTGAGACCTTCTCCTACTTTCTGTATTTGTTTAAATGCACGTTAAATACGTTACTTGATTTATCGACTATGATGAAAGAGATAATTAAATAAAACTAATTGACAGACTCCATTCTCATTGTTTTTTGGTATATACCCGAAATAAGTTGTTAATTATCCTGTTATATGAGATTCTCATTATGTAAGGAAACAGAGATTCTCATATTTTTATTATAACATAAGCAGGATGCAACATCATATGTATATGTCATCTCTATCGTATATTATTTCGCAGGAGACGATTGGAGTAGGGAAAAAAGAAGTAGGTTATATAGGAAATAATAAATATTATTTGATTTCATTTACTATAAAATATAATTTTTATTTCTTCTATAGAATATAAGTTTATTTTTTAATTCAAGATTTATTTTTTAATTAGTAAAGAAAATATCATTTCATTGTGATGCTATGAAAAATCAAATATTTTCTGCTGTGGAAAATTTGATTTCAAGCGAGATAGGTAATAATATAATTTTTATGAACTAAGTAATGTTACTTGTAAGAGAAAGAGTAAAGAAGTCCATGAAACACAGATACATTGAACTTCCTCACTCTTAGATGTTAAGTTTCCTTAAAAATTTAGGTGCAAATTGTATATGCCATATTCGAGCAGTCATATGTTTGTGTAACTGTAGCATCTTCAATATAAAAATCATTGAGCAATAGCTACTGTCAGTTTATATTTATTTCCCAAATTATTAAATTTTTAACTTTTTTAAAGTTAACTGTTTAACGTGACAGTTTTATATAAAGTCCCTAACAAATAATTACATTTCATACTCTGTTTCAGTTCTAACTTGTTATTAGATTGCGGATATTTATATACTTTTTGAAATTAAAGATGCAAAATTCTACAAAACTATATAAAATACACAAAGTAGATTGCTTCTAAGATTTAATAGATGAAACATTTCTATTGACATTCTATAGGTTCAATAATATTTACAACAATCTAAAATTACATAAACATCCGCACTCTACTTGTTATTCAATATTTAATAAAAAAAATGCTACAAGAAATATGTAACTATATTAATGGGTTTAAGATATTAAAAGACATAAAAAAGTGAAAAAAATGTTGATAGAAAAATCTATCCATTAAAGAGAGGATTAAGAGAAGCGAAAGAAGTATTTCCATTTTGCTTAATCCTTCTCTTTCCCACTCTTTCTCTATTGCATTTATCTCGATCTAATGCTCAATGTAAAAGTTTTCTGACGTTCAAATGGATCTGAGAGACGATTGGTGTTCTCAGTCGACGAGTTCAACTCTCAGCTGTATGAGCGCGCTGGTGAAGTTTTCGTACTTTGTTACAGGACGTGTTGTACAGCTTGTGCACCAGTGGAGCCGCTATCGCGGTTCGAGATGCATCGTTTTTAGTGTTGTCCTTTTCGAAATCATGATATCACGTTTCGACCTATTTTTTGTTTACAGACATTAATGTAAATCGCGTGTAAATATGTGGAAAACAATAATTATTGACTTTATCAGACGTGACCAGGTTATCTGAAAGGTAAATTAACTAGTGCAAGGTGTGACCGCGCGTGATTTCGAGGTAGAGGATAGCTTCTTTCTACTCGACTGCCTTCCATAGCTACTACTGGTTGCCACGAGATCGTTTCGTGTAGATGCGTCTTTTTTCTTTCAAGCAGATCGTCAAGGCTTCCCCAGTGACTTACAGTGATTTAAGAATCAGGTTAAAGGATTACTGATCCTCCCATTGTCTCCGCTGTGAAAGTGTTCGACGCACCTCCGAATGTGATCTGTTGTTTCAAAACTGTGTATACGTGCGTGCGTACCATCCACTTTTCTGTCAATAATTTTCCCTGCTGAACGTAATTAATCGTTTATTTGTCCGCAAGTACTGCATCTTTCTCATTGATTTTGAAACAGAAAAATAATTTCATGAAAAAATTTCTATTTCGAAATATTATAGTCGATAATCAAAACAGTTCGAGAGATAAATTTGAACAATTGTCAAATAGTAGTTTGTTAGAAACTTTTTATTTTTGTTCTTTTGTCAAATTTGACTCTTTTTCAATAATAAAGATCCAAAATCATCTCATGTTCCATATTATAGGCTGTTTCCACATGCTTGTAACGAAATTAACGCGAACAATCTTTTATTGACATCGAAGTCTTAAATGATTTTTAAATATATCTCTTGAATAAATGATTTTATAAATCATCATTCCTAGATGAGTGAAACATTTGAAATATTCCATGAACACAATTTCGTAAATAAGCCGAAGTTTGAAAATGGCGCGCGAAGGCGCGGGCTCGTAAATATTTGTAATTTTGTTCGATGACGTTCAAATTTTCGGGCTATGGGTTGTCGTACTATCAGATCACGTGAATCATCGTGTGAAGATGTAGAAACACACAAGCGCGAGAAGTACCGTTTCTCAAAACGGTCGCGAGCGAGCGCGATGATAATTTGCAACGTAAACGTTCCCATACAGTTAGTTTCAGGTCAGTTACGAGTTTCATCGTCGACGCTCATCACGGAGAAAATACCAAATTATATTACGGAAATTTTATGCTCATGTAGCGTTAACGATATCGAGGTCGATTCGTTCTTCGCTCTACTCGCGAGGAACAAGTAGAAAATGAGAACAAAGCAATCTTGTCGCAACTTAGATTCGATCTTATGTTCGGATCAAATAAACATCGTCCTCGATTTCTATAGATCATTCTTTTTAATGGCACATAATTTGAGATATGATAATATTGATATTAATGTATATTGACGCTAGAAAAGTATTTGCATGATTACTTTTAATAGAATGTAGTTTAGATATAAAATTGTAAATAGGAAAGGTTGGGATGACTATTTACTAGACAATTTACTAGAGTTAGTTTGCGGTATTATAGCACGATACAATTTATTTTTAGAAATCAACATGCAATACGATTATTGACATAGGTCGGTATCAAACGTTATTTGAGGAGTTCATTGTCTTCAGCACGTTTGGTTGTCTAATTCATAAAATAAAGGAGATTTCCTCAAATCGATAGAGAAATTGTCATATTTAATGCAAGTATTAATGTTTAAAATTGGATAGTGCCTTGGCAAATAGTTTATTCCATTTTAAAAGCGACAGTAATACTCTAAAAGCATAAAAGTATTGAATTGTATCTAAATTCCTTCAAAAATTCTAGGTTAGACAAGTTTCCGTTACGATACACAATTTTGCGTTAACAATAAAGTTTCAACGTGATATAATTTCCAAATAGCTCTTCGTTATCTCTTTGGATTAAATCAATAGGTATTGGAATTATTAGAAATCGACATAGAAATTCCAAATATCTCAATTCATTGCATATTCTTGTACGCGAATCGATCTCGTGGAGGAACGATTTTCAAATAAATTAAATACCAGAATACTTTTCAATATTTAAAGTCAAGATCATGTAAAAAAACAGAGACGATGAAACTCAGAAAGAAAAACATATATCACCGCGCGTTTCCTATTTACAGGTTTGAAACGCGTGACACGGAGGAGAAACAAAATCGAATATCGCGATTTCTTATTTAACGAAAAGGAACAAGAATCATCGTTCTATCGCTTTCTCTCCGAACACTTACCATGAAAAAGCTCTTTTAACATTATCTTGTCGAATAATCTTACTCGAGAAACCTTATTTCGTGACAAATATCTGAAGAAGAATGGAACAACAGGTGTCTATACATTCTATATAAGTTGAGTGGTAACGTGAATGGACTGTAATACTCATTTCTATCGTCGATGGATTACGAAACTCAGACAATTGAAAAAAAGGAAGGTATCATTGACACGAATTCATTTTCTCTTTCTAAATCTGTGACATCCACAGTGTAGGGAAAAAGGAGAGCAGAAGCAAAAAGAATCTTAATCAAAGCCGCGCGTTCAAGTCGAAACACGTTCAAGGGAAATAAAAGACGACATCTAGGGGGAAGAAGATCGAAACACGTTAGAGGAGGATAAAAGCACGTGGTCGTGGTTTTTTAGATACTGTCAGCGAGCGTTGCAAGCGGTGGGAAAAAGTATAGCACGAATGGGGAACGAGAGGCAGGCGAGGACACGAATAGTTGAAGTTGAAAGCCAGAGGACAGGAGAAATGTCTGTAAGGCAAAAATAAAGGTAGAATTATAAAGAACACGTTTAAACCTGTACTAGCGGGTAGCATTACTAGGTGGTAGGGTGAGAGGGGGTAGTGGGGAAAAATTGGTGAATCAGTGGTGGGGTTAGGTTGAAGAGTACGAAACAGAACTCTGAAAGAGTATGAAAGACATAAAGGAAAAGCGATAAATGGAGGATGAAAGAGGAGAAGAGTACACGTAGAATGAACGGAAAGAGAGATACGTAGTACGTAAAAGAGTACTCGATCGAAACAGAGGAAAGAGAAAGGTGTGCAGTGAAAAAGGCACGTATAGGTGTATTATATACATATGTGGTGGTAAGCGAGAGGCGGGAACGTTGGATGGAAAAAAAGGAAGAAGAGGAGGAACAGAAAGAAAAGAAGCGTGAACTGTGAAGTTTTGGATGAAGTGTATGGGATAGTAAGGGAGGTTGAAGAAGAAAGAAGGAAGGTGCGTTACATCCTGGAGTCCGATGTTCAGAGTCGTACGATGGCCGGGGCTCTGTCCGAGAATGCCCCAAGGCCTGTCAGTGTCGTCGCGGTAGGCGGTGCAACCGTTGACAATGCAAGGAGTAACCAGCTTAGCAGACCGCAGGTATGTATCGTTATTTTTATGTTTTTAATCGTAACGTTGTTATGTGTTAAACTTGGAACGCTATTTGTCGATCTTTCTATGATAATATATCATTTTCTTCCATTACTGGTCTATTAAACGCTTTGGTACGAGATATGAATATACAAGAATTTTATTATTTTTTACATTTTAATGTCTCTATTGTTTAAATCGTACCCGTTTTGCATACAGGTTATCATTAATCAGATCTCGCCAATAATTTTCTTCGCATTTGATGAATGTAGATAAAATTCAAAGCTTTTATATTTTTAAAAGAAAGATAGTTTTAGACGGACTTAGGTTATGTTTTTCGGAACCAGTTCGACACATGTATGCATGTACTCGTATTTCACTTGAGAATACGAACTGTGTGCGATGTGCTAAATTGCATTTTTTCACGTATAAAACGGTAGAGTTCCATGTATGGGGGATATGTATATTTTTAAATTTCTTCTCGTTCTCTACTGGAAATACTATGGATACGTGTAAAAAATTTATTTAAATTCTACTTGTTTTTTTGCCGATTGTATTACAATTCTAATTTCCGCGATCTTCTTTTATTGAAAGTTTGCTAACCTTCGTTATTTTCTCCAGCATGTATTATTTTTACAGTGTTGAATATTCATTTCCTGTTATAATGAGCATATTCGTAAACAACTCAATAGAATTCCACTACGGCGCCAATGAGTCTTGGAGGACAAGGATAATACCATTATTCCCTTTTCCAAGAAAAGCGTCTGACAGTGACGTTATATTGATTTTTGTACGTTTTCCCAGCAAAATAGTCTTAAGTTTTAGACTCGAAGTTTTATTCCAAATTATTTTTTAATTCTCAGGGGTTATAAAATCCATAAATTGTGTTAATATAATAATATTTAATAGATAATAACCACTTTTCTGATCTATCGAACATTTAATAATAATATTCCTTGTCAATACTGGCTATAGTACTAATAATAGTTGACACGATTTTACATTTAGAAGCAAGAGAAACTGTTTGGTAGAAAGTATTGAAGATTTCAAAAGCCTTGGAAGAACTAGAATCGAGGATGATAAGAATAGTCAAATTCAGAAAGTTTCAAAGGATATGTAGGACTTGGTGACTCACTGTCAAAGATCGTAGAGCAAGAATAAAGGTCATTAAGAATGAGATAAGGATGATGAGCCAATTACTTCGAAGATAGTGAACGAAAATATTTGAAGATTACAGTCATTCGAAAGCGAATACGATAAGCTGATAGTACTATCTAGTAGAGCAACAAATAATAAGCGTTAACACGTGTATTATCATATTAAATACACGTATTCTATATTTAAGAAGCGTATAACTAGAATTACTCGGCTAGTCGAGAATTATGTAAGAATCGAAGGGACGTAATGCGGTTAAGATATAATTCCTAAAAATATGTCGACTCAGGAAATCGAAACCGAAGAAATAATTACAGTTACGGGTACGGTTATGGCTGCGGTTACGGTTACGGTTTTCGATACGCCAAACACTTCGTTTTGTTTCTTCCAACCTAATTAGAGAAACGCCGTAAAGCATTATTACCAAAGGCTATTGGTAAAAGGATTCGTAACTTGACATAATCTTTTTGCAAAATATTCCATTACGATAATGACACTTGTTTAATACATGTAATGAAACCGAAGTTTATGTCTATGATTTACCATAAAAGTACATTTTTGAAGATACGTATCGGTCATAAGTATTTATTAGTATTACAGTATATTATTAGTATACATTAGTTTATATGTATAAGTATTTAAATCCATTAAAACCTCTTTACACGTTAAACTTTTTACGTTTGTTAACAATTTTAACAAATCTTATTCAACTTAGTATTCTACGGCGCAAATACTGTGGCTGCAAATAATATTTATACACCATTGTATTTACTACATTATTCGCGTACAAATTAGATTTAATAGTACTTTCATATGACTAGAAATTTGACACCAAAAATATTATACGCAGACGCTGATTAAAAAACGGCTCGTTGGAAGATACGGTTTTCAATAGAATAATTAGAAAATAAAAATAGCGAAAAGCATTCAATGTGTATCAAGTATCAGCAGATGTTCTAATACTTTCGAGTGACCGTGTATGTGTACCTAAAAACTTTTAGTCGAGCGAAACACCTTTTGAAACGCGTTTCTCGTCAATGCAGGTTTGCAAGAGAAAACGATGATCTAGCTCACGGGTTTCAACAACCCGACCTCGAACGTACATATTCGAAAGAGGATTTATGCAACATTTCGAACGCTAGAATACTATTAGGGTCGGAATGCGATTAATTATATTCTCGTACTATGAATGCAGGCTAAAGAAGTTTTTATGTAATCAATCGTCGCGACCTGGATTATAAATTAATCTAAAAGAAAATGATATTATTTCGGAAGTGTAAATGTATATTTATATTTATTTCTCCATCCATGTATCGCTGATTTTGGATACGATCGATCGTCTTGAACCTAAATTATTCTTAAACCGTGAACGTAAAACCTAGGACCTATAAATAAATTGTTAATCTGTGATAGTATCGTTTCAAGAGGTGTTAATGTAATATAATATATTAGTATTATAGTAAACGTTAATACATACATGTATGTAGCCCTGATATACATACTGAGGTCAAAAATTAAAAGAGTAAATGTACTTAAATAAGTAGACATCAACTGATTCAAGCACATTTCAAGCACAATTAGAGTCATATGCATACCGGACGCGTGTAGGCTCCTTTATTAATCTGAATGGATCCTAAAGTGAAAAGGTCTTGAATTTCAGGTTGCAAACGTCATCTGTGAATGGATTTTGTGTCATTTTATTTAAAACTACAACTTCCAACCTCCCATCAAGATTACCTTACATTATTCTTTGTAATCTCATCAATCATTACAACTCACATTATATATTCATCCGATTCTTCTCAATTTTAATATACACTTTTTTATTTATTTGTGATCCTACCACCTGCCTTCGGATGGCTTCCGGTTACGTTTCTGTTTATAATACCTTATATTCCACAGTTAAAGAAGAAATGTACAAGTTCAGAAACAGATATAATACAAGAGTTAATAACCACCATAAATCATTAGGCACCCAACTACTTGACACCTAACAACAAGTTAATTGACAACTAAAAAGAAAATACCTTTTAGATTGAAGCATTAGATTCAACTAGAATCAAACATACTATAAACTATTATAATCCAAGTTACAGTACCACGCCAAAAGAAGTTACTTGTAGTTCTCAATGAGAATTGATTGTAAATAGGCTACCAAATAAAAAAAAAATTACCTTATATTATGTTATATAATTTATCTAATGTCTAATAGTCTAATAATCTAATCTATAGTTATCTAATCTGTATAATAATCTCACTGAATTAGAATTAATTTGAATTAATCATTTTTAATTATTTATTAACTACTTCGAATTAGAATCAAAGCAAACTTAACCAAAGAGTCGAACTCAACTCAACTTAAACATATTGAACACAAGCATATACATGAACATAAATAATCTTAGAGCTATTCTAGTTTTAATATACATAAAATATATTTTTTCTCTGTGTTGTAAATGAATTTAGTAGCAATATGTTATTGACTGAAATATGAAAATTCATCAGCAACTTGTGAGAAGATTTTAGAAGTATTTTATTACAAGATGAATTTCTAGAGATTTGCATAATTTTTTATAAACCATATATATGGATGGAGACTTGTTCTTTACCTTTAAATTATGTATTCTCTCATGCGTCATTCGTTTCAATTTCTTCGATACAAGATAGCAATTTCGATATTCAATATCGGTAATTAATAAACAGATTTTTAACTTTGTTATTCGTCACGTTCGTCTTATCTTGGCTCGTGAAAACATCCCTTAAATTGTTATTTTTACCAACTTCACCCATGTAAATTCCCTATACGGTGGAATTTCTTATTTAAACCATTTTTCGGGCCCCATAGTCTCCGATAAAGATATTTTATGAGATATGTATTTCCATCCCTTTATTTTCAATAATACGAACCATTGCCGATACGTATCGAATATTTCCCTGAATATTACTTTCCATGCCAGTTTTATGGCGCTCGACGACTATAGTTTCCACGTGTTCCCGTGTTAATCGCGTTACCCCTTCCCGTGCTATTTAGTTCGACGAAACTCGGGCCCAAGCGGTAGATATCGACGCGCGCTAAACAGACTGATGCTCGTAAACAGTGGAAATACGAACCGAAATGTAGATGTATCTGGTCGCGAGTCAGACTCGCGATATTTATGTTTTGACCAAGTATCTGGTTACGGGTCAGACTCGCGATATTCATGATTGGGCCAAAATCTTCGTCGCGAGTCTATCTCGCTACAGTACGGGAAGGGGTTAATATCTTTCCGCATTTCTATTTTTCATTCGCACGAAGCGTCACCATAACCTATATTTCTTCAAATTATTCCATTATTTGCGTGCGAGCTTGACGCGTCAAAGAAGCATAACGTAATAGACTCTAATGTACTTTTGCCCGTATAGTGTCGCCAGTTCTTGAAAAACGAAAAAAGAAAGAAGAGAAAAAGCCAGATACGTGATCTCATTAACTTTACATATACGGCGACTTTACTGAAAACTTTACTGATTAATGATCAAGAAATTTATTCAGAAATGGGCAAACAGTTTGTAATAACGAGTTAATTTGTTGTCGCTAGTTAATTTATACGGCGTTGGGTAAAATGTTAATTAGTAAGATACAAGTTGGATAAAGTATTTAAGTTATCAATTTTTAAGAGTAATCATTTTTGGACTATGGATATTTATATAAATTCATATTTTTATAAACAATAAAAGAATAGCATCTAGTTAGATATTTGCTTAGGTTATCAAATATAATAATAATAATAATAATAATAATTTATTTGTACTTTGGATCCATAGCCTATTACAAGGAGATCGTTGCATTTTTATTCTTCGTTTCTTACGCTATATTACATTCTTACATCGAGTTCTTAGTTACTGTATTATATTCCTATTTTATTGTGTTATATCATATTACTTAACTCTTTCTTTATACATAATTAGAACGTATTTATCCTAATGTATGCGATATAGTGATACATTATATACGTAGCTATATCTACATCTATATGTATCTCTACATGAAAGTATGTTTTCCATACACATATCAAGGTTTATCATTCGTCTATTGGTTTGGCAACTAAGTGATTGCGGATATTGTCAATACCACCTAATGACAAAATCCGCAATCAGTTAGTTGCCAACCCAATAATTGTAAGTACAGATGCTTGTGGTTCTTACGGTTGACTACCAAATATAACAATAGCTGCTATATTTTTGCATATTACATGCATTCCGCGAATTAAATTTCCCACAAGTGCATAAAAATACGCGGTCTAATAATTTCGCTGTTCATTATTCTCCTAGAATTGGTGCGAATACTTATTTTTGCTATTTATATTTGTTGTATAACCGCTTATATTTGCAATCGAATAAAAAATTGATTAATAATCCGAGAGAGATTTCGAAAGTGTTCAGAGTCGAAAGAAATTCAGAAACTGTAATTTTTTAATATTCTTACAATATTTCATCGTGGATAAAAAGAAATACTTTACATGAGGAGAAAGATCTTTTTATCGTTATACTCTCTCTCCCTCTCTCTCTCTCTCTCTCTCTCTCTCTCTCTATTAATTTATCACCTTTAAGAGGCTGATCACCTCTATGAGCAGACTTTTTCATATTTTAATGTAACAAGATTGTTCGACCACCTATTTCGTTGTCACCCCGTATACGTATGTATTTTAAAGGTTAAAAGTGAGTGATTACGTAGTAAGTAATAAGGAACGGAAATCACGAAATCGTGATTAGAATGGGAGAGAACGCGCGAAAGTGCAGTAGATATAGAATAGCAAAAGGAACAATTTCGAGTGCGCCGGCTGTCACAAATGCAGGATGCCGTATTATGTGCACAGGTGAAAATTCAGATTATTATCGCGAATTCGCACAGCTAGTCGTATTTTCCTCTAATTAGCAGAGAAAAATGGATAATGGGCTAGGAAAATCTTTTTTTAAAATAGAAAGCCACGTCTTTGAAATTACTGGAAACGTGAAAGATAGTAAATACCACGCATTGAATAGCGAAAGACCGTATATAATAGATTTTACTTTCGTGCCAACAAATATAGATAAATTACAAAGTAAAACACACGAATAAACTCATTCGTAGGTCAGAACGTTATTATAACTAGATCGTGAATATTTAATACGCAAATAATTAATATTTTCATTGACGCGACTAAGCAATAAAACCTAATAGCAAACCGCCTGTTTCGCTAAATATCATAACGTCCACTCTACTTTGCATACTTCATATATTTATATACTTTTGCCATTGCGCGACGTATTACGTTCATTTGTACATTTCTGAATTTTTCTTTAAACGCCTGAACATTCGCAATATAAGAGCAACCGATAATTCTCTAACTTTCATCTCGCCATTGATAATCCCTGTCGCGTTTCTTCTCCATAAGCAAAACCATATATTCTGTTAAAAATCTTGAAAGTAACATTACACGCTTGGAATAATGGAAGAGTAGAATTCGCAAGGAGAATAAAGAAGACGAATAATTTGAATGTTTTACGTGAACTTTGCAGGAATCGCGCGACAATGCGCGGTCTTTCACTTCAACGGAGGCACAAACGGAGCTACCGCTGCAAAATGGTCCAGAGGCGTTGGAGGATCTCGACGGCGTTCGCGGTGCTCGTCGAAGAGAGAGGCGATTGCGAAGGCAACATCGTCGAGCCTTGAGATCATGCTCGATGCCACCATCTTATCCTGGGACATCGGCGGGATGTCAGGCTTCCTCTACAGCACCAGGTGTACCTTTGGTCACTCCTACCAGAGGATTTCTACATCTTCCACCGCCTCATTTGGGCCTTAGGGGTCTTAGTCTTGGACTACCGTTTCCGGTCTCTACCAGCGTCTCTGCTTTTGGACGGTAAATATACAAATATATATTCGTTTCGTATTATATTGCTCAGAACTATTCGAACAACTTTGAAAGTTGATAAATGCCGATGAATATTTGTGGTTCTTCAGGTTTCGATCGTATTTTTATTAGTACGTTGCGCACTGTTCCGATGTTTGGTGAACATTCCAGTTCACTTCTACAAGGCAGACGTGAAAATATTTTCCTTCTCTTGGAAAACGATCTTCCCCCGTGTCTATCACATCCCCAGGAAAGCAAAGGAATATCGCAGCATCTTCAATTTCTATTCAACGCATTTCATTTTTTAAAATTCAACGTTCATTGTTACTCGAAAGTTCTTGAAAGTTGATGGATATTGTTTGAATAATTGAATTTTAACACGCATAATGAGACACAGGATTTTGATTTTCTATAATTTTGTATATTTTTGTCGTATTGTTACATATACAATTCCTCATAATAGTATCGTGTATAATACATCAATACACCGTAAGAACATTTTTAACTATTTATTTTAGGCTTAACTATTTGTTGCAGGCTTTTTAATTTGTGGACAAATCAATGCTGATATTTCATAATTGTGTGTATATAGAATATACCTTATAGAAAGAGTAAAATATATAAGCATAGAAAATGAGTTTGGAAAAGCAATCAGATTCGTACATTAGTGAAACAGACGATGGTTTGTCTACCGTCTGCCACTCGTGAATTCTTCTCCTGGTTGCTTTTGACAATGTGCGAAAGCTTCTGATACACGACTTTGTGCACTTTGCTGCTCCATTACGAACGTTTCTTTTTGAAACGTTTTCAAGTATGTTCTTCGATGCTTGTCGCACGAGTCTCGCCCCGTTTTTACATTCCTATATATATTACAACGTCCCTTTGAACTCTGGACGTTCGTTCAACCACCGTAAAAAATTATACATGCTTATTTATTTGTTGACGTCAAAGGAATCATAAAAATATATTATGCATTTCTGCAATCGAATGTTATGTAGTTGCATCTGAAAACTAACGTTTCATCTTTTTCCTGATGTTGCGTAAACACTGTTTGTCAATTATTGTTAGAGTCGTTCTAAAGTTACGTTCACATATATTATGCAAATACAAATACATATTTCATCAGCTTCAAACATATGTATACAGCCTGTACATATTATTATTTTCTAGTATATTTTTTGTAAATGGTAAATTTGTAAGAAACACATGAAAGGGCAAAATTTTACTATCTTTTAATCCAATGGATTGAATAGATTTTTTTTAATTTGTTATAGTTTTGTGTAGTCTTGATTGGTGACAGATTATTAGCATCGTCATGGATTAAAAAGATTATTTAAGTTTGCCATGGTTTTTACATTACATGGTCTTTTTTACATTAATAGTAACTTGTTGCTAAACTTGAAACTAAAAATAACTTGATGAGTGAACTCTAATCAAAGCGGATCTTAACTGAAAGGAAAAATAATTATGCAAAATTATTCATAGAAGAAGGAAAATGAAAATATTTATTCCAATAATCGTACTGTTATACAAATTACTATCTCAAAGAATTCCTCTATGGTGAATATTGCATTAATGTGTTGTCTATGTATTATACATACAGATTTGTACCGGGTATGTAACAATTTGTACAGAATATATTTATCATTCAGTTTTACTTTTGAATATTTGTGGCGTGTTTTTCATTGAACAGGAGATCGTATAGATATCAGCATCTTCTAAATATATATGTTACTGTTATCAGAAAATTATCTTAGCAAACCCGATTTAACTTGATTCATAGCGATCAATGTATTTATCTCCCACTATGCGATTAACCAGTTCTTACGACTGGAAAAAAAGGAGTAAAATAGAGTTTAGATCTTGGAATTGATTGCTTTCACTATCGTTTGGCAATTTTTGATACTTTAGCTTTTAAAATTAGTAACAAAACCGCCGCTTCTAACCGGTTGCGGAAGACAACCTGTATAACTTGTACAACTTGTGTAATGTTAGATTGCTATGTACGTTTTCGCTATATGTAGAACGTTTTCTACGATTCTACCAGAATAGTTTATACATTATTTGCATTATTACACATTGATGTTCATATAGATATATAAACCATGTACATGTAGCTCTTTGCATTTTTTACACACATTTCTGTCACTATTTTTGATAGTTTGTTAATACTTTGATGAATTGTGAACTTCACATTGCCGGCCACGGGTATTGCATCATTTATTATAATTCTCGCTGTTTTATTATAAATCTGATATTTCATCATTTTACATATACACAGCATAAAGTAAAATTTGTTAGAGTTTTCGCAATAAATGAAATAAATGGCGAGTAGGATGTCCTATCATAATACTTGTGGTCGGTAGTGCGAGTCTACATCCAATGTTACAAATAATTAGTCGTATGTTTCTCGCGTATATACTTTAAGCCTGTCACGGCAGACAACTTTGCAATCCATTGATAACAAGTACGAACAGTCGCAGCACTTTCGCCAAGTGTGAAACGAATGTTTTTTGCTATGTCCGTTGCACTATGACGAAGTTAAAACGCGTAAAGTATTAAGTAAATGTCTTACATTTTACATGGACAGTAGCCATTTCAGACGCAAGAAACCTTTCTAGAGACTAGCTACTAGGGTAACAACAAGTATCTTCTGCAGTCTTCTTTATGCTATAGCGTCGCTGTTCATATCGACAGTTTTAGGATCTGTTCTCTTCCTCTGACATGGTCCTTTATTAATAATTTCATTGTACCATATGCTATTCTTATATATATATAAAATAAAATATAACGTATAGCATACACGGTGTTATAAAATTAACAATTTTTATAATCTCACGTAATAATTTGCATTATAAAGTTTGATGTAATTTACATATATCTAATTCGGCAAAATCTTGTATAGGTATTAGAATTTCAATAAATTTGTTTCATGTAATAAATTTTACACTGTTATAAAGTTACACAGCGAACTAACAAACACATGTATATATACACATATTCAAATTTCACTTGCTTCTACGAATATAAGATCTCGGCACTGTCATCCAATGTATTTACATAATTGTTAATTGGAACATTCGCGCGTTATTCATAAAACTGTCAGCCGTTGCGACCTCTCCGAAAATTGTGTACCTAAAATGTCTTATTTTTTAATTTTATTACTGACAGAGCTCGTCATAACGCAAAATATCGCCATTTCTTCACGACGAATTATCTCGTCATTTGCTCGCCAAAAACAGCTAGCTGGTCAAATAACAGATAAAAATTAGTTTGGTAGATGAGAAGATGGACATAGCTGGCTGTATGACGATCGTAGCGGAGCGTAAAGCCAAGCATAGTAGAGGACAAGCGTGTCGAGCGACTTGCCAACTTACCAGGAGTAAACTTACGTGTCAGTGGGTCATTCCAACGGTTGGTTCTTGTCTTGCAGGGATGCAGTACCGAAGCAGTGTTGTGGCCTCGGTTCCCCTCCTGTGCGTTGGTCCATACTGGGTGTCGGAGTAGTTGGCCTGGTGTGCGCGGGTGCTGGTGCTGTGCTGGGGGTCCTCAGGGCTTCTGGTCGCGATCACATCGCTGTCGCGCTGCTTATGATCGGTAACGAATCAAACTTTTCTCATGTCACTCGATTTATTAGCTGACGATCAATTTTTACGTTTGTATATTTGTATACGGGGACAAGAGAAGATATCGGAACGCTATTGCACTTATTATAGTATTTACAGGATTAATTAATTAGGTCCAAGTGTATTACATTTCGTAGGATCTAACAGCACTTGTGTATGATTACAAAAATTTGATACTATGAAAGTGGAACGTATAGGATCTGATAAGAGGGCACTTTTTGTGGCTACTGTATTCTGCTGAAAGATGTTTGATTTAAGATAATCTTTTCGCATCTGGTTGATCTGCATCGGTATTTAAATTTATACACACGTATATTTTTATATGTACTGTCATCTGTGAGTATTTGGATATCTAGTTTGGTTTATTTATTCCGTTTAAAGTTTATTCCGTTTTGTATTTTCTGTTACAAAGAATATTTGGTATCTATTTTTTTAGAAGGAAAATCTTGTATGTGTAAGAAAAAGACTTAAGTAGAGTGGTTTATTAAAATAAAAATGACACTGCTACTAAGAAGAATTCACTTATGTAGAAAGCATTTAATTACAACTAGATAATTCTAACAACTTACTTGGGAAATTTACTTGAAAGGTCCGAGAGGAATTAGAAAATAATTTTAATATTAAAGACGCTAAATAAATATTCAAGCTTTCCGTTACTTTTTATTATTTTTATCATTGGTGGCTAGGGAATACTGGAAGTTTTATTCACAATGCTTTATATCTTTTGGGCGTCAGTCGACCGATGATTTCTAGCGGTTTTAAATATCGCACATTTTAGTACAAAAGAATCCTTCACTATTTGTCTGCTCCGACTAGTCTTTTCACAAAGTACGTTCCGTTTCGGTAAAGAACTGGATAATAACCAAAGAGAACATGCATACATTACCGTACAAAAATTTAGTATTATCTAATCTTCCATTCTACGTTTATTCTACAGTACAGTACAGTGTTATCATCAGAATAATCAAATAATATTTATCTTGTATGTTAGTAAAATCTTTTTGTTGATACATTAGATAGACTGCAAAGTACTCCAGATTAGGTTTGATAAATGTTTAACTATAGATACTACTGTGTCATTATCTCTTAAGATTATTTAAATATTACCATTAAGAGCGTCATTGTTCACAAATTCCCTTGAAACTATTTCAATATTATATCTTTAGGAATTATATACAGTCACAGTTGAAAAATAGAAAAGAATGGCACAAGACTCCGCTGAAATAGCAAGCATATAATTTATTAGAATAATAGACAGGAAGGTTTGTCTTCGTTTCTAAGAAACATCATGTTCATAAATTTAATGTTATTATTATCAAACAATTGCTTCGACAGGTGTATTTCGTATATTCACGTCACGTAGTTCTAAGCCTGGTGTAACGATTCCGAAGAAGGACATCTGTTTCGGAGAATACATGGTCAAATAAGACTTGGAAAATCTTTCATCATTTTCCCAACTCTAATCTTCGAATCTCTTTTCAAGTATAAAGATTGAATGGGATATACAGAGATATTTCCCAATAAAAAAAATTGTTTACAATAGAGAAAAGTTTTCTTAGGGAATGAAGTGTATGGAAAGAAACGAGTATTATTCTCTTATTACGGAATATTCTCAATGCTTTGCATAACACATCTGCGAGGAAGTTCATTTCATGTTAAAAGTAAAAGTGGATAATCTCGTGGAAGATGTATACACAAATTTAATAAAAATATTTGTTAGGTCGCGAAGTACGCGATAATATTCGTTAAAAATACGATTCACAAGACTTGTTGAATATAATTGGACGCATCATGAAGCTATGAACTTTTATACATACACAGCGAATTTTTTAATTTGTCAAATAATTAACAAGCTACCTGCTGTATAAAAAGATATTTGAAATAAAAATTGAACAGTGCCGTAAGATCAAATACTATACTTTATAATGCATTAACGAATACATTCACTATTAAAAAGGCTAGCATTAGCATTAGGCTATTTGTGGCATATGGAATTAAGTTGATGTCATACATCATTTCCTATATTTATCTCATTTGTAGAACATTTTTTTAGTAATCTGACCCAATTATATTTTGTATGGGACTAAATTATCTGAACCTTAATATTTACATAAGGAAATGTATTTATCTAAGTTCTGCCTTGCCGTTTTATTTTCTACAATAACAGAGTTTCGAATTCCATTGCGTTTTCGCGTAACGCGAAATTCAGCTCGGCTCAATACCTACTTAATAAACCCATTGGATTTAACGGTTCGTTAATGCCATTGAATCGAAGAAAGTAAGCAATCTCTATCCTCATAGCCCGGGTACTATCGTGTGAAATTGGTTCAACACTTTCACAACGGGAAATCTAGAGATATCCAGAATATCTACTCTTACTAAATTTTGGACGGATTAAATTACTGAAATATTATATTTATAAGTTTTGATGTTCTCCTAACAGAGAGTTGAATTATTCTGTGTTGTAACACGCTTGAAATACGTGCGAGGTGTATTAAAAAATGAACAAGATATTAGATAAAATATTTTAACTAATTGATAATATCAATGGTATGGATATCATTAATAACATTAATTCATTGACTTCTAATTTTTAATTTACAATATGAACGTTTCGACTGATTTTCTATGAATATTGCTTTTCTATGAAACATTTATGCATATATGCATATATGTTTCGTGAATTAAAAAGAATCTTCTGATCTCGATTTTCTATGTATATCGGTACTCTATAAATTAAAAAAGATGCACTGCTTTTAATCACGTGAGTAATATACGCCAGTTAAGAAGAATCTCCACTCGAGAATATCGATTAATCTTTCCTCGATAGTGGTTTTCCATAAATCGAAATTCTATGAAAGAAAGAGACTTTTGAAACACGAAATATCGTATATCATATACTTTTTGAGTTAAAAAGAATCTCCGTTCGATTTTATGAAATTCATACAAATTCGATTTTATGGTCCCCTAAATGGGTAGCATGGTAGCTGACGGGTTAAGAACATTTTACGAGACCATCGCATCGCATCGATCCGTTTCCCTGGAGATTTCTCAATTTTATGTTCCGCGAATCTCACGGTCCCTCCACGTGTAGTGTAGGCGTACGATCCCTGTAGGTTAGCGCGTTCTCCCATTGTGAGAGGCATTCTATGCGGGTCGCAGGTTACATGCCCACGTTTAGAAAGTAACCAGTTGCCAGCACGGTTCTCCCTTCTTTCGTATAGCGCCACGATCGGTCGATCTGGTCGACCAACGGGCCCCTTGCGGTTTCTCGTTACCGCTGCTCTGTATTTCATAACTTCTTTCTTCGATCCTCCGTGATCCTCTAACGTTTTTTTTTCTTGTCCCTCGTGCTTTCTTTTTTCACCTTCAACGCGCTGACTGTCGCGAAAATTTTATATACTTTACATATTCTTTATATATTTTTATACTTTTACTTCGTATTTCGCAACTTCTTCCCTCGATCCCCTGTGTGCCTTTAACATATCTTTCTTATTTCCTGGTGCTTTCCTTCTGACTTCTTCGCGAATGTTTCATATGTAATATATTTTTTATAATATATTACATAATATAATTAGGTTATCTGAAAAGTTTCTTTCGTTTTATAAGGAAATAATAGATGCACGACATTTTTGTTTTATATTACTTATTGAATTATGTATGATCCGTTTCGTTCTATTACACTGCCCTATGTACATTTGGCAGATTAGGTTTCACGTTTGTAGAAACATCGCCAGATAAAGCAGCTGCGTGCAGATAGTGAAAGACGCTTCTGGGACAACCTAGTACATGTAATAATATAATAAATAATACAATAATATAATACGTGCAAAAAAATATATATTTTTTATACATTTATACAGAGCGTTCATTTTTACCTTGCCAAATCTGTGTCAGAACATTCTACGATTAAAAGCAAAACGAAAGCGTTATACAAATGCAGAATCGTAAATGCTTCATTAGTAAAAAGTCACGATAAAAATAACAACACGATAAATGACTGGATTCTCGTTCGATCGATTGCTCATGTTTACCGAAGTTCTTTTTCAAAGTGTCGACCGTACTCGTAAATGGCCATCGTTGATAAATTGACTCTACTGCCATCTGAATTTCATTTTGATTTTCTCGTATTTCACCGAGGGCAGCATAAATCAAACAAGAAATCAGTCGTCTATAATTTTGATCCTACGTTTATGTAACCTTCTTTCCTCATTCTTAATCGTGAAATATGCCGAAACCGTTTGGCGGGATAAAAATGAAACGTGCTATATATTTTTTTGTATATTTTTATCCCCTGTTTCACAACATCTTCCCTCAATCCTCTATGCGCCATTAACATTCTTTCTTTATTACGTCGTTTCCTCTCCTTTGCTTTCTCATCCTTAACACGCCGACTGCTACCCGAATTTTATATCGATAACTAGTAGATACTAAGAGCCTGAATACGTAGATCGAAATATACTACGCCATAAAATTTAATTTTCGCAAAGTACTATATATCGTATTCGCGTACTTTATCCAAATCTCGTGCGTTGATGAAAATTCGCTAGACCGTGAAATTTATCTTAATCTAATCATGCTAATTTAGCAACGTGGCTCACCACCGTGGGAATCGATTTGTTAACTGTTTTAACGAGATCACGATTATTATTCGTTACGCTTCCGTGGAATTTTTTCGCTCGGCCACTAAATGAATTTGTTATCGGAAAGTGGAGCAATATGGATTTTTTGTTTGGTTATTTAGTTAGACGCATAGTTTCGTTCATAATGGGATATATAATGTACGTAGATGTACAATGTAGTATACAGTTTTGAAAGTTTATTTGGTTGAATATTGTCATTCGACAAGGTCGTCGATCAATTAATATTGGAATTAATATATTTCCGGGACTAATGGATTTTCGGAGTGACAGCAGTAATCACAGGTATATTCGGACGCTTGACATTTGGTATGAATTGATGAATATTAAAAAATGTTTAATATCGGTGATATTGAAAAAAGTATGATATCGATGATGTTGAGGAATGTCCGATATCGATGATATTGAAAAATGTCTGATATCGATGATATTAAAAAATGTCGAAAAATATCTCAAATGTTAAAAAGCATATACAAGTTGAGTGGCCTCGAGAGGGACGTAATTTGACACGTTTCATTTTTTTCGTAGAACACATAGAGAACATACGACGGTCACAGACGTTTCTTTTATCAAACGAAATCATATATTTCTTAATACGTTAATCTATACGAAAATACGAAAATTGAATACGAAAATCTATTACCTTGTTGGATATTTTAACTTAAATATGTTAAATTCAACGTATGAAATACAAGAAAAGATTTCATAAAACATGCTTTAACTTCGATTTGTCAGATTGAACGTACGAAATACAAGAAAAGACACAAAGCGGTATTTTACGTTAAATTCCACGAACTAAAGTCAGCAATATCTACGAAACTTTATGTTTCTTCGACATAATAAGTAACCTGATACTATTTTTTATAGGGAATGCCAAGACGGATCTATTAAAAAATATATAATTCCATTTAGGAACACGTCACATAGGTGACTATGTAACGCTATCATAATGCCATTTAAAAAATCTAATCACACGCGAAATTATGTTCATCTCGAAACCATTCGACCTGTATCCGATTTTTAAACGATATTTTTTAACGTTATCAAAAACAGACGAGATATTCCAGGTGATAAAGTTAGATAGAGCCACCCTATATATGCATTTATGAACGCTATAGGGTAGCGTATCTAATTAAAAAAGTAAATGCCTGGAAGCCACGTATCGAAGAGAAAATAAAATTTTAAATGCAAATGATAGGAAATGCGAGTAGTAAAGTGCTGTATAAGTCGAGCGAGACGAAAGAAGATTACAGAGTTAAGAAATTACAAGGATTAAGACGAAAAGAGTGGAAAAGATATTTCGATGGCCGCGAGGGAAGCGCGGCTGGGTGTGGAACCGCGAAAGCTTGGATCATTCGTTTCCTCCAAGGATGTTTTCTTAGCTCTCACTATTTTCACATGCCACGGCTCGTGAGAACACGCGACAATGTTTAACGACCAACGTCATCTTTGCTTTTCCTGCCCGTTGCATTTCACTCGACTTTTCACTCGTTCGTATGCTCGTATGCTCGTAACTTGGTTAAACCACCGCTTCTGACCCTCGTTTTTTGTTGTTGTCATCCTTCGTGTTCGTCCATTGCCTAACTCTTTGCGATTCGAGCTACGTTTCACATTTCGATTATTTTTCGATATTTCGATATTTCGATTTTATCGCATGTCATTTATATCCAGCGAGATAAATTATTAGAGACCGTTCACACTTCTGTTGTAGTTATACATTTTCGTAGCTACCAGCAGCGAGTCTGTTATGAAAAATTGATTTTTGATGCAAGGAGAATCTACTTTACGCATTAAAAACGAGCGCTTTTTTTGTAAAGCGCATCCATTTCCGAGTGTTTCTAGAATGCATCGATCAGCGTTCAGGATTAATAATCTATGTTCTGCGATACACATAGAAATATATTACGTTAAACAAACCGGTTTCAACGAAGCTCGATATAAAAAAATTACGTTAATCTAAAGACACGATCGATCATGTTCATTACATATGTACGTATAACTGAACTCAATAGCTGGATTAAATTCTTCCTTATCTAATTACTAAAAAGACTGCCATGTTTATAGTAAAATAATTTATTCAATTGTGATTTTAATCAAGCCTTTAGTTAACCAATGCTTCCTTAATGCTCGGTTATACAAAAATAACCGAGATAGATGTCGTTATCTATGTTTAGATGATTTATAAAATAAAGTCATTTAACAAACATTTAGTATTCGAAATAATTAGACAAACATTTAGTTTCGGCAAGAAGAGTATATTTTGAGACGATATATGTATTCTGTCCCAGGTATAGGAGTGGTTCTGGTAACTGTGAGCGCTATAGCGTGGCGAGTGAACAGTCAAGAAAATTGTGACAGTTTCTTTGGTTTCACGGGGATCTCGAGCAGGATCCCGCCGGCGAGGCCAATTCATCCGTACGCTGCCATGATTTATCCGGAATTCCAATTTAGAACGCCACCTCCGAGTTATCAGGTGACACCCTAAAATTGTCTTTTACTACTTGCGCGCTTGATCGATTTCCAACAGATGTTCCCTATCTTCTTTTCAAATTAGATTTATGTTACCCATTTATGAAACGTCTTCAACACCTCTTCGTCTTTCTCTCTTCTTTCCCTTCATTTCCTACCTTCTTTGTTTGTTTTTTTCACTGAGCGAAGAAATATAATGAACTTTTTATAAGAATAAACGCAAAATTGTATTTCATGAACTAGTACAGTGATTTATTATCACTATGATTCTGAAACGTTCAACTGTTAACTAAGTATTATTCTGCAACATTTCACTTTTGCTATTATGTTTTTCCTATAACATTTACTATATGTTTTAAATTGTTATTTTTCACATTAATCAATCGTTTCCCTAATAATACATTATAGATTAGATACTATCGTTTTATATGAAATCCAAAAATCTATTGCGGATGACTACATTGCAGATTTTTATGAAATTTCATATTTTTGGAACTGAAACCTATATAGAAATTTGTTTCATGCATTAAAAATTATAGGGTATACCATTTTGGATATTTTGTGTATTTTTATGTATTCTACGAAATTTGTAGATTTTTACATCTTTAAATATAAACGCATAAAAATCCGCAGTCTACAAACAAACCATAGAAAATAGAGAACTTAAACATGATTTGTTTAATTCCAGGCGAGTATGCAAGAGTACAGGCTTCGACTGCTCCTTCTGGATCGGCTGCAGCCAACGTCCTCACCTCCGCCGACCTACAGATCCAACGCTGGAAGCATTGTGACTCCCGGCACGACTAGAGAAAGCAGACCGCCGAGCTATTGCACTAGATCGAACATTGCATCGAACACGAATGTCACGCCATCGAAGAAGGACGCGAATCTGGTCAGGATCGTTCAGACAGAATCAGAACCAGTCATTTTGAGCGGTGATCAAACACCTCCAGTAGCAGCTGTCGAAGTGCTTGCGCATCTTTGATTCATTCCCATCCTTTTCCTGTAATTACGCTATTTATCGTTACTGTCGGGATGATATTGTTGCAATTAGTCTAAACAATGGCGTTATACCGGACGATTTAATAAAAAGAATAATGTCTGTCGTGCAATACAACTATTAGATTGTTCCATAAGCAATGAACATTTTGGAAAATGATTTTTAATATCAATTATCTCGTGATTGCGACCTTCTTTCCTAACCATTAGCTTCTAAAAGTCATTTACATCCTAACAGAACATAAACCTTCTCTTTTATGAAATCTAAATGTAATGGAGATTTTGGAACATTATCTTTAATGCTAATTATCGCGATTGTAAGCTTTTTTTTAACTATCGATTCCCAATGACTCTTAATGTTCTATTACGACACAAGTCTTCCCTTTCATGGCCAAAATGTTCTAAGAATATTTTACTATTCAGGAAATTTGAATAAATAGCGCATATAAATAAATATCAGTTGTTCTCCTAAAAATTAATTTAATGACAATACAACTTATGGAATGATCTGACACATTACTTGTGTTCATCTTCTCTAAATACTATTATCGCACAAATAATTGGAGTTATTTTAAATAATAGTAGATATCTGTGAATATTAAAGAAGCGTTAGACGGTGTAGAGTTGCCGATGGAGGAGCAACGGACTTTCTCTGAGAATGGGGTTTGCTTAAATATGTAACGAAACGGTAAATAGAAGCGCTTTTGCGTTGCGCGGCTGCTGAAAGAGTCGTGCCATTTGCAGTCGCTGGCAAATTAGCGTTGCTTCCGGTCAAAATGTATTATTAACCATCACATAGGACTATTATCATTAGATAGGTGGTAAATAGGGAAGAAGAAAGCAGCACTAATGACAAGAAACATAAGTATAAGCGTTTAATTGTAAGGAAATATTTTTGCAAACGGTGATGAGGTGAGATAATACCTAAAATCGAACGATTTTGAAATATTGTATTATCGATATGAATATTTCGTTGCATAAATATTTTGGAAGCTTTAAGATGCGAAATCATGTTACTTTGATACCCGTTTTAACGTGTTTCGCCAAAAGCTACGAACCTAGAAGATATACGGCTTTTGTTCATTCGAAATGATTAAGAAACCGTAATCGTCTTAGAGATATATTTATTCCGTGCAAGGGGAGCCAATATTTCTTGGATTATCACTCTGTATATAACAACGTTGAAATTTACTACTGTATCGTATTTTCGATTTTAGATTTGTAAAATATTCGCGTAAATAGAGATTATGTATATTCCGAAAGGATGCGTGAGATAAAACATGTTAATAATTTGTATCCTTGATGTGCCGGTAAAAACTTTTAAGGTCTTCCTCTTGTTACAATTATTCATGTCAGATTTATGAAAAATGAAAATTCGATGAAGTTATGAATTAGTGTATACATAATAGGCTTGTAATGTACTTGGAAATATCGACATTGTTCAAAAAATTGTGACATACTATAGAATGGTCTTGAAGCAATTGCAAATTTCATTAAGATTGTTCGATAGTACGTCTCTGTCAGTTTTATCTTTCCTATCGGATTTTGAAATTATTTTAATACGTGTATTGGCCAAGCCTGTTTATATAAATGATAATGTTAACAAAAATTTTAAATCTACATGAATTTGACGAATTAGCAAGAAACATGATGTATGAATGACAAATAAATAAAGTAGCTTTAAAGATAAGTGCTGCCGCTAGCTTTAACGCCATACGGTTATATTTACTACTCGCTTAATTATTGTGACTTCTTTCGACAACATATCGTCGAAAAAAATAAAAGAATCTTGTGAGTTGCATACAACAATATATACATATTTTTGTAACTATAATTTGATGGTTAAAAACAAGTATTATGCGCGTTACGATACTGTTGGTTTTGATATACAGTAATAAAATTGCTGTTGTTTCAATCCATAATATTATAGCTCTTTGATATATTTTTTAAAGTGAAGATTATTTCAATCTAAACTTTAACGATTCATTTAATACAACTGGACAGACCTCACACATTTTTTCAAATATTGTACAGTCTAAGGTAAAAAGAAAAGAAAGATTCTTTTGTTATTAAAAAAAGTTAGCATCGTGAAATATTTATAAATTATTATTACACTTATATGTTATATTAGTTTGACTTATATTTTCTTGTTAATTCCGTCTTTAATTCTTCAAACTTATAGTAGCATTTATTGTTATCGATGTTAGCATCGATGTCGATTTTTATGTCATTATGTCATATTTTTATGTTAAAGTATTTTTAACATATTTTAGAGAACACATTCTATATAAACTTAACATTTGTTTCTCGATGAGCTATTTTATATTATGCGGTTATCAATTTTTTACTGTATGTACAATACCGACGGAATTAATAGTAAATAGAGTTGTAAGAGTGGTAAATACGAAGGCAAGAATTTCGAAAGGCGGCCTTAACCAAACTCGCAATGATTCGTGATATGAGAATAGATCAACTAAAAATCATCAATTGAATGAGTATATTGTTCCTTGATATTATTGTAGAACAATTTGTATATATACGAGAACAAATATATTTATCTGACTTATTTGATCCTCCTCATGATACTGTATTTCCATATTTTTACAAAAATCGTAAAAATTTTGTATTTGGCGTTTTTAAAAAATGAAATGTTTGGCTGTCATATATTTAAAAACTGATAAAAGTGAATGTTCATTACTTGTAATCCCTTACTAATAAATAATATAAAGCATAATTTATCCTGCATAGATTCGTTGCATAATAAATAGTACTTTTAAATTAACTTTACTTGCAACTACACTTATACAAGATATTGTAACTAAAATAGGAAATTTAATAGACTACATTGACCATATGTAAATTACGGATATCATAGTTTCATTAAGCTATGAACATCAATCCTTTTCTAAATGCTATTTGTTTGTTGTTTGGCCGATAAAGATGAAATGAATTTTCTTGTACGAAAATGACTACCAAAAATTGTACAAAAGCTCGTTGTACAGCGCAGCATTTTGCCGCGCATTTTTGAATAGCCGCTAAGTAGTTGCTTTCAGCGGACTCTGTATGGCGACGCCACTAATCGGCATTTGCGCGGTATCATAAGGCGGTTGGCGTGCATACAGTATTAACTAATTACAACAATAATAACAAATGTACAAAAACAACTAAAAATGTACACTGTATCACTGACGAGGTACAGAATAGACGTAACATTCAATCCTTATTCGTGTCCCACGTTTTGGAGGTTACTTTAGCCCTCATATCATCTCCATGTCCCATGTGACGATTCAGTGCATCAATTTGACATTTAATTTTAATTATACTAAAAAATGTACAAAACATTAGCGAATACTTTTCAGATTATACATTATATGATAATGGAAAAAAATGCCATATCAAATCATAAAAAAATTAAGTATCGAATATAATCTGAAATTGTTTTCAAATAGTAAACTACAAGTTCAACTTTAGTAGACAAATATGATAAAGTATTCATTGCATAAATAGACGATGGAAGTATTGTAAGTACTGAAGTACTGGAAGAGCGAACAAAGAGGACAAAAAGGTAAAGAAGCAATAGAACCAAGCGACTTGTCAGAAAAATATAAAATTCAAGAATTCGTGTAAAGGGAGTAGGTACAGTTTAAATAATGCTTAAATATAATGCATAATATGTTCATTTTCTTCTTAACAGATAAAAAATTATACTGTGTCACAATTAAAAAACATTTAAAGAACATCAAGTTCAAAAATATTTGATGAAAGAGATGAATTGATAAATAGGATTAAAGTATATTTTCAATGCAATGTTAAAAACTTCCATTAAGGGAATATAATTTACTTGTAAATATTTATATTTGTCATGCAATTTTATTAAAAAATATACTACAAAGATTGCTTTAATTAACAAAATTATAATATATTTTATATAAAATAGAGCAAAATTTTAACTCAAGAAAAATAACTTTTGAATCACGTTTCTTTTGTACAATTTTTACATTTATGTAGCATAAATGTATTATATTACATATGTATGTATAAACAGAAATATTTGCTTCAATCCAGTGTTACACTCTTTATTGATGTAGAAAGAATTTATAATTCATCTTTTTGGGGAGTAATTTGTATATCCCGTATATTTCCGATAAAAAGAGGTATGTTTTTCGGTTTGTATTCAATTATAAACATGAAAGGCCGATCGACTATAAATTGTTTTGGTTTGTTTAAATATCCCATACATGGAACTGCCATACAAACAACTAGCAGAAAATAAGTTACATTTTATTAAAAATGTATGTAAAATATATTTAGATTTTTTCAAAATTAAGCTCACCTGTTGCAGTCGCTTCAGTACCTANCTTCATTAACTTCTATAATTGCTTTATGCAAAATTTTATCAACTATAAGTGGCTTATTGGAAATACGACTGAAATTTGCACTATGTTTGAACATTGTACTTAATCCAAGCTAAAATTAATAAATAAAATTAAGTTAATAAATAAAGTTAATAAAGTTAATAAATAAAGCTAATATATATAATATAAACTTTTTAATGATGTAACATATAAAATTTGTTATTCATACCTTACTTAATATATTTTTCAAGTCTACTGTAGATTCAATTTTGAATTTTGGAAGATATAATTCAATTTCGCTGTATGATCGAGGTGCATTTGCAAGTATTTCCCATGAAAAATTACTTTGCAAATTTGAAAGCCCATCTATTTCATTTGGTAATATTATTATCATTACTATGTCTGTATTCTGCAAAATATTTCTTTTAGAATTTGATATATCAAGTTCATATATATAAACCTACCATATATGGAAGTTCAATAAATTTTGCTTTCAGTGTCGGTATGTTACCACTACTGTATTGAGACTTATTGAACATTGTTGGTATAAGTCTTGTTTGAGTTTTTGTCACATGAAATATTTTATCCTTTGTATTCTTTGTATCAAATGTTTTAAACCAACTACCATTAAAATAGATTGCGTTTATTAGTACTAATTTTGTATCCTCATCAAAATCATCTACGCAAAATATACTGATTATTATGTGTAATTATTTTATTATTATAATTAATAATAGTAAATATCATTTACCTGAAGATACAAGGTCGGATATTTTATTATTCGTTTTCTCTTTAACCCAACTATTAATTTTTTCAGCTGCATCAACATTACTTCTAAAATTTATTTTTGAAATCTCAGATTGATAAAATTCCTTTCCTATTGTTAAAAATTCCTCCAGTAATTCAAATCCATCTTGAACGTATATTGAGTTTGCAATGTACAATTTAATATTTCCCAAGTCCTTATAAATATACAAGACATTAATTGTATTTGTAATTANCTTTTTTTTAAATAATTATGATCATCTTACATTTAACTGGATTATTAAAGATTTATACCCTTCTTGTATCAAATCTTTATTATAGTGACAAAGACTCTTAGTCAATTCATTCAAGGTTGTAGATTCTGCGCCATGAGAAAGATGAGACAATATCATATGTATACTTAATGGTGAATTAATCATATTTTCTACACTGGTGGAAGATAATTCCTAAAATAAATTCAATAATTATAATATTAACAAAATATGTTTGATATAAAATCCTTACTCACCTTATAAAAATCTCTTGTGAAATCATTACAAGATGTAGACAAATCTTCATTTATATTATCTTTACTATCTGCAGGTGATTGTGCCATTGTAATTATGATGTAAGTATTTAATACTAAAAGGTAAAAATGATTTTTATTAAAATTTTAAAATATTTTGAATAGATCAATAATTACATATACACAAATATAATATTTTGTAACATGTAATAAATGATCACCTGAATATATTATAAAGAATGATATTATTTTTGTACAATATTAATACTGTAAAGAGATTAATATTATTTAAAAATAATAATTGTTATTATAAAGATTCAGTGATAATGTCAACATGTTTAATATTGTTCCGATTATTTTCTTTTTCCTGCAGTTTCCACTGCATAATACTGGAATTAACGCTTCAAAAACAAAACATTCAAACACATAAAGCGAATAAAGATGTTTTTATTTCTGATACGTAGAAATACCAGAAACAAAATGACTATTAAAAGGGGTTAAGTCTAATCAGCGTCAAGTGTAAAAAAAGATATGGTGTAACTACCTGTCAAAAAATAAAACAGCTGTTTGTTATGCTATGGAAGAGAACAGCGCGCGATTTTACTTGATTTTAAAACAAATTTTTTAAAGGAACAAGTTGTTCACGTCAGCTTTACGGTATGGCGACTGCAAATTTCTGTAAACACTAAATCTACGTTAGCGAACGAAGTGGTAATCAATTTGTTCTCAAAAATATTATATAAAAGATTGATGTATCAGAACGCGAATATACATACTTTTTATGCAAAATTACTTTTATGACTTATTATGTACATAATATAAAAGAACATACTGTAAATGTTTTCAGATATTATTTAAATGCAAGTATATTTAAGGTAATGCTTAGGAAGCTATATAATTTGAGCACCACCAATAGAAATAATTGCTTTCGATGAGTCATAAAGATATCAGAAGAAAAAATGTTGTTTCTTTCAACAAAGTGAATTCATATATTACGCGTAAATAATAATTTTTAAGGCCACGCTTCGTGTAATACAATTGATCTCATATAAAACGTGACAGTTGGCTCAGATTAATAGTTGAATAAAATCAATCAAAATTTTCAACTCGTGCAAAATTGTGATTCAAAACACATAGAAAAAGATTTATTCGATAGAAAATGGATTTATGAATAGGAAACATTGCTGAGTTTGTCCAAAATCTGAATTTGTAAAATCATTTATAGCATCCATGGATGTAAATATAAAAAATTTAATAATATAAATGCCAAACTTGGGTAATTAAGTTACTAACATTTAAAAACTAAAGCTTTTAAGAACTATATAAGAACTAACATTTTAAAAGTAAATTAATTAAAGCAGTGATCAAAATATCAGTATAGATGGGAGAGGAAGAAAATATTCAATTCTAATAAACATAAATACATGTGTAACGAGTAAGAGTTTTATATGCATTCTTTACTTTTTAAGATTTATTAAAAACATAAATAATATTTCTTTTGAAAGTTATATGTATGTATGTATATGTATGTATATGTATAGATATTTAAATGAGTGTGGCGGGGTAAAAACTTTGGATGGGTAAAGAGTTGCCTAGTAATAGGCGCGTAGCATGACTTGATAACATCAAAGATTTATGTCGTATGCTGGATCGTCGTGCGGTTGTCTTCACTGCTTCATTGTTTAAGAGTTGCGGAAGGTGATCGTCTCTGTAAGACTCACGAGCACTGAATCAATAATTTAGCATTGTCTCTACTTGCTCAATAGCAAAAAGGAATTTAAATATTAACAAGAAGTTGTATTCAAAAGCTTATATTCAATAACAAGGTACGTACGACTGCCAATTTTGTACTATTTGAAAGAAAATTCACACAGCGATTTGAAGGGTGTGAGGATAGATTGTACTACATGGTTTGTCTGTAGATAAAGAATGCAAAGTGTACGAAAAACCATGTTCTGACATCTATTGAATTCGGAAGAAACAGTGACTTGCAGCATGCGAGGATAGATGGCATTGCAAGGTTTGTCCGGAAACGAAGAACGCGAGGTTGTGCGACAAACCATGTGCTGACATCTATTGAAAGCGGAAGGAACAGCGACTTGGAGCGTGGGAGGATAGATGGCACTATATGGTTTGTCCGGAAACGAAGAACGCGAGGTTGTGCGACAAACCATGTGCTGACATCTATTGAAAGCGGAAGGAACAGCGACTTGGAGCGTGGGAGGATAGATGGCACTACATGGTTTGTCTGTAGATAAAGAATGCAAAGTTGTACGAAAAACCATGTGCTGACATCTATTGAAAGCGAAAGAAACAGCGACTTGGAGCGTGGGAGGATAGATGGCACTATATGGTTTATCCGTAGACAAAGAACGCAAGATATTGAGACAAGAACAGATTATATGAACAGTACTAGACGCAGAGGGCAGTAATATGTTCAATAAGGACAGATGCGCATCTTATCTAGATAGTACACAGATCGTAGAACTTTCTTTTAAAGTTCCTCCAAGCCACTTCTCGTTAAAGGGAACGCCGTTTTAGGAACGCCGGACAGATTTACAAATGATTAAACAGTTGATTAAATCTAATTAAAGGTTTACTGAAAAATCTCTTAAAAATATACAAGTACATAAATTATATAAATTGCATAATTCTATTACTAATATCTTTATAATATAATTATAGCGGAAGGGGTAAGAAATATTCTGGTTTTTTGACAGATATAAAGTGTATATTATAGATTTTTAACTAAAGATCTAATGAAGAGAAATACTCCTTTTACCTTGACCAAAAGGACTCTCCGCGTTTGTTGTCAGAAAATATTTACCTGTCCTAAAAGAACAAAAACGATTAATTACAAAATAGAAAAAACAATACAAACGAAAGAAGGAACAGCTAAAGAGACTTTGTTTTCTTTTCCAAAATGTTTTTCTAAGGAACAAGATAGAAATTTTTTTATTGACGAATCGTGAATAATTTATAAAAAAAATAGCGTTTATTGAGCCATTGCGAAGGATATATAAATGTAACATTATTGCGTAGTAAATTTGTTTAAGGAAAGTTCAAAATCCTGGAAATTTGGATATTTCATAGTTTATACATCAAAATAAATGAAAATTTGAGGCTCTGAAAATTTTACAATTTCACAACAAAGTTGAAACGTTGAATTACTGTTAGTCCTGAATAAATTAAACGCTGTCATAAATTTTAAAAAATAATACTGACGTATTACTTGGTGTAGCAATACCCATTGGAACAAGATCGCTGCTGCTGCAGTTGACTTCACATTTACCAATGAAAGCGTTACGGTCTTTAACTGATTCTGCATAAAATCTCCACGACCTGTGATGACTGCAGAGATCTGTAACAGACAAAAGTGAACATTATCTTTTAGGTTGGGGTCGCACGAGCGTTGGAACGATGTTCGTTGCCTTAACGTGCGTTTTAAAAATACATATTTAGAAATACACACATGAGCGGTGTGCGCCAATGTTGACGCTATGTTGCAACCTGCATTTTGTGTTGTGTTCGAACCTTTCTCTTCGACATATTTGCGCTGAACGCACATTTTGTATTATAAATATGCCTTTAAGTACAATAAGCCAGACGAACGTTTATAAGACACGCGTCACGCGCACATGCATTTTGTTTGTACATTGTACGGAATATTCTCCTGACGATTTCGTACACAAACAGTTTTTGATTTCCTTATTGTAAGCTGTTGTTAACGCAAAGGTTCTCTCTTTATGTACGTCTCTTTATATATTTTGCATTTTGTAGATAATATTTCCCCGGTGGGGTCGTTAGAAAAAATTGTCGATTTTATTTATTGCAAATTATTGTCAGTGCAAAAAAAGCTTCTTTGTTGCAAATTTCGACAATTAAAATTATTTTTATTTCATTTTATTGTTTTTAATGCACTTCAAAGTCAATTCACATTAAATAAAATTTTTTTATTGAGTTTTATGACGCAACAAGAATCAACATTTGTGCGATATACCCAGTGATGGATTAAGGGGGAGGAGATCGGCCCCCCAAGAGTAATAAAATATGAAAATATCAATATTACCACATTCTAAAAAACTCATACATAATTAATGTAAATTTAATTATGTAAGCTATAGTATGACATAGAGATACTGTAATATAAATTACAAACAGATTTTAAACTTTCGCTCTCCGCTCTAAGACTCGTAGATCTGTCACTGGCTATATTTTTTACGTCCGTACGAAATGAATATTACATTTCCACGCAACGGTCGAGTGCGTTATACACATGCGACCGTACGAAACGACGTCTGTTGTAACAACTCTCGTTCCAAGCTTATCACTGCGGTTTTATCTGACCATGCAATATTGTTTTCTATTTGTTATTATCGGACAAACAGCCGACAATATTCTCAATTAACCAAGATATATTTTGTACAACATTCTTGGCATTTTCGAGAATAGCTGCAATAATACTGCATTTTTAACATTATTAACGGATCTATTATACCATATGTGTGGCTATTATCACACAGAAAAGTGAACCAGAAATTTTATATAAAAATATATTCCTCGAATATTAATCATTTGATGCTTCGAATGTACAACATTAAAAAATATTTACAATTTTTACGATATTAAATACATCTATATAATCATTTAATGCCCGTAGTATACATTTCTAGTCATAATCTCTTTTCTTAACTTATATTATTTTGAATTTAGATTCGATAAATAAAAACTTCCAAATTGATATTCTTTAATTTCCAAATGTCTTTGAACTGAAGTCTTTTTATTTTTGTAGATCTAATCTTTTTTTTTTTTAATCATGATTACAAAGTAAATAATCGTAGTAGATCAACACGTAGAATCTAGTAACTAAACTTCAGGACATTGCTTCAAGACATATGCGTGTAATCTCATTCTATACTTGTTTTCCAAAATTACCATCTTAAAAATAGAAAATTTCAAAATAAAGGAATCCAAACCTGTTACGGATAAGAGTGGACCGAATAGCATACAACCAGGTTGCGGTCTGTGGCCACCGTTCGGATAGAAATCCACATGGCCACTATACAAAGCTATTCCGTAAAAGCCCGCGTCGGTATGGATAACATCTACGAAGTCAGCATCGTTACGAGTCAATCGGCTATTGAAAATGTAGAATAAGGGTCCAGCGGGATCCAATCCTGCAAACAAACAGAATTTTTTGGTATTATTTCCTTAACCTCAAAAGTTAATCTCAAAGAATAATCTCAAAGAAAAATCTCAAAAGTTAATCTCATAAAATATTGAATGAAATAGAAGATTTCTAAATGGCACCTGTTATCCTGGGAAGTCTGAAGTTCGTATTACGTCCAGTGAATGCAGCTACCTGCGCGCCCATTGAATGTCCAATTAGATGTATTTTTTTCGGATTCACACCGGAACTCACAAAAAAGTTTAAAGTTTCGCCAAAATGTTTGCCGACTACCTTGAGCAATGAAGCACCGATTACGTAATTGACCATAGCGATTTCTCGATAATCGATCGCAAGAACGTTGTCATCCGTGGCCTCCAAATACGCTGCAATAATTTGTGAACGAAGATTAACTTTCTATTGAAAGTTATCTTCTACGGTCGCGTGAAATTTCGAATCGTAACATACCACGTGTTACAAGTTGCACATCTTCAGTAGTTACATTATCTAGATAGCCATGAATGTAGATTGCTATGCTTTTATCATTTCGCAAATGATCTGCCATTCTTTCCAATTCATTTATATTTAATACGTGTGCATCAAAATGAGAGCCATCTCTGAAAAAAAAAGCAATTTTTTGATTACATGAATGATATATAATGAATAACCTAGAAAAATAAACAAACTAGCGAAATTACATTAAAATATGTATGTAGATTACAGTAAATAAAATGAGCATATTTTTAAACAATAAGTTATAGTTATGAAATACACAAATAGGAATTACATTGATTTTGCGTATATATGATTACCTTTCGAATAAACGCAAGAAAATTGTAGCATTTTTAGTAGCATCTATGAACAAACAATGAAAAATATGTATTATTGTATGTTTCTATTAATGATAAATTTGTAGCCTACTCTATAGTTGTTCTTAACATCAAAAAGTATATTTAAAAACATTTACGTATGTACTCTCAATAATAATAACATGAAAAATATTTTATCGACTGGAAATAATATTTTTAAAGAATTAACATTCTTTATGTTAAGATAAAACATCGAATAGCAAAATTTGACTAAACATCAACAGCTATTAGTAATGCTATTGTAGTTGTATTAGATTCACTAAAATCAGTTATGGAATGTTTACTAATGCAACGAAAATTCATCTCATTTTTAGCTTTTAATGTTGCCGCCGTTTACAATTAAAGTCTTTGCCTACAACTAAAGCTAGGATACTCGCCTGCTTGCAAAAGGTTGAGTAAAACGAAGAAAATATATAAAAAAAGGTTCACCATCATGGAAAACGAATCCTCAATGTTTACTACCTTTTGGTCGCTTATAAAGCTGAAAATTAATTTTAAAAAGTTGTAATTATTTTGTTCATAAGTTATATAAATATACGATCAACTGTATAATTTTTTATCTTGTATATTATTGATATTTTGAGTGCTAAGAGAACCCTTAATGCAGAGGAGTGCATTCTTTTTTTTGTATTATTGCTACTATTTTATTATTGTTACTTCTTAAGAATTTTGAAAAAAATATATTTCTAAAATTTCTAATAAGACTAAGTAATATTGTAATCTGGCTTTTAAATATATTTTCTTAATTTTCAGATGTTCGATGATTAAATATTGTCATTCATAATCAAAATGGAAAAATAGCAGAAATACTGAGAGAAATTGCAATCACCTTTGAATAGAACGGTACACGAAGCGAACAGTAATCGAGAAAGGAAAGTAGACGGAACTGTACGCGTAGAGAGCAATTGAAAAACTACCTGATTTGCAATATGACAGAAAATACTAATATCACTTAACAAGGGAAACAGCGCGGTAATGAATCATTCTTAACTTTCGTAATTATATATCAGTGTTACAGACACACAGCTATAAGTATAATTCATTTCAATGTTACCGACGGTTCTCTGCGAATATCTGCGAAGATCACGGATTACATGTATAAGAAAAAGTTGTTCGCAATCATGTCCTCCTACCACATATTAAAAAATCATCGATATAGGAGAGGTCGAGTTCTTTCTATACATCTATTTTTTTTAAATTTACATATATTAATTTTAAAGATGTTATATAATGTAGTTGATATTATATTATGATTAATTTATTCAAATTACGATTTAAACATTAATTTATTTTGTTATGTCTTCCTTAAATTAGCTATGCGAAGAGGTTCTCAAGTAAAAATTGGTATGAAATAAGTAAGATTGGATAGGTTTAACTCTGTTTGTGATTGAAAAATGGGACATACACTTCGAAACAAAAAATATATATGTATTAAATGTCCAGAAATTAAGCTTTCTTTTAATAGAACATTTGGGAAAATAATAAAAATAGATAATCAATATTATTATATATATATATAATAATATATATGATATATGATGTAGTATACATAATATATATATAATATATATTACATGTATTATTATAAGTCAGGCAGAATGTTAAAGTAATTTCAAAGCAATTTTTGTTGCAGAGAGTGAATATTATATATTGAATGCTGAGAAAAGTTATCATTAGGGATATTAAATATTAGAGAAAATGGAAGTAACTGCAGGGATATTGCTTCCTCTAGTGCTTATTCATTATATGATGTATTGTAACATGCAGCACAAGTATTATTTGTTATCCACAGTACTATGTCATTGAGAAAATTAATTCTTTCCATATGTCAAGATAATCCACCAACAATAGACAACAATGAAAAGCATAGAACAACAGTATCAGCAACAAGTTATAGTGACATAGGTCTTCAATTATTTGTTGTTAGTTGTGTGAAGATTGAAATCGTGGTTTATTCTATAAAGATTTAGAATTAAGATATGATTACAGAAAAATATCTTTGAAAGGTAAAGCGAAACAAGTATAAAGCCATCTAGAAATATGTCAAAGAGCTGCCTTGGAGATCTCTTACTAATCTGTTCATATAAGAAATAAGGTTTTTTCACTTTTGTTATTATAGTAGTTTCATTCTTTCAGTTCATTTAAAATTTGATAAAATTGTAATAAACTCAAAAAACCACTTTGTTTTCAGCACAATATCAGATTTGAAAATACAAGCGGAGGAAACAATATTCCTTTGAGTTTACATAAGTATTATATTATAATGAATGAAAATGATAATACAATACGTATTATAATAACTTGTTGCTGTTCTATACGATTTGATAATTTTTAGTGTTCTCCTGTTGATGTTATAGGAAAACGTAGAGAACGAAGAAAGTGAACAAACGTTATTATTTGTTATACATGCATCATTGAAAAGTATAAAACATTTAGTAATAAAAAAATATATTTTACATCAGTAGAAGTGAAATCTTTGTATGCAAAATGAGATATAGGCATTTATTTAATTTATATAAAATATATTTCTTATCATCTTTTATATTATTTTGAAATACCATACCAGACAAAAATGATCATAAAGGTAACTTTAATCTGACATTTAAAAAACTGAACATATGTAAATATGTAATAAAATTATTACATATCTTTCATTGTAGATAACAAATTATTATTCAGTGTGTTGCTCAATAAATGTGATGCAAAAAGTTTAATGATAACATGTGCTGTTAGAATAAAACAACATTCAATTTTAAATCTATATACTACGGTATTAAATGCAAAGACAATAGATTTTAATTGTATAAAATACCATTTAGAGGCTTATCTTTTAAAGTATTTTAATACCTAAATAAAAATGGGGAAAAAATAGATTTGAAAAAGATTTGACATTTAATTTTAATTATACTAAAAAATGTACAAAACATTAGCGAATATTTTTCAGATTATACACTATATGATAATGGAAAAAAATGTCATATCAAATCATAAAAAAATTAAGTATCGAATATAATCTGAAATTGTTTTCAAATAGTAAACTACAAGTTTAACTTTAGTAGACAAATATGATAAAGTATTCATTGCATAAATAGACGATGGAAGTATTGTAAGTACTGAAGTACTGAAAGAGCGAACAAGGAGGACAAAAAGGTAAAGAAGTAGTAGAACCAAGTGACTTGTCAGAAAAATATAAAATTCAAGAATTCGTGTAAAGGGAGTAGGTACAGTTTAAGTAATACTTAAATACAATGCATAATATGTTCATTTTCTTCTTAACAGATAAAAAATTATACTGTGTCACAATTAAAAAACATTTAAAGAACATCAAGTTCAAAAATATTTGATGAAAGAGATGAATTGATAAATAGGATTAAAGTATATTTTCAATGCAATGTTAAAAACTTCCATTAAGGGAATATAATTTACTTGTAAATATTTATATTCGTCATGCAATTTTATTAAAAAATATACTACAAAGATTGCTTTAATTAACAAAATTATAATATATTTTATATAAAATAGAACAAAATTTTAACTCAAGAAAAATAACTTTTGAATCACGTTTCTTTTGTACAATTTTTACATTTATGTAGCATAAATGTATTATATTATATATGTATGTATAAACAGAAATATTTGCTTCAATCCAGTGTTACACTCTTCATTGATGTAGAAAGAATTTATAATTCATCTTTTTGGGGAGTAATTTGTATATCCCGTATATTTCCGATAAAAAGAGGTATATTTTTCGGTTTATATTCAATTATAAACATGAAAGGCCGATCGACTATAAATTGTTCTGGTTCCTTGAAATGTGCCATACGTCGAAGTCTCATCTGAACAACTAACAGAAAATAAATTACATTTTATTAAAAATGTATGTAAAATGTATTTAGATTTTTTCAAAGTTAAGCTCACCTGTTGCAGCCGCGGCTTCAGTACCTGCTTCATTAACTTCTATAATTGCTTTATGCAAAATTTTATCAACTATAAGTGGCTTATTGGAAATACGACTGAAATTTGCACTATGTTTGAACATTGTACTTAATCCAAGCTAAAATTAATAAATAAAATTAAGTTAATAAATAAAGTTAATAAAGTTAATAAATAAAGCTAATATATATAATATAAACTTTTTAATGAT